>NW_027361738.1:84752500-84962500 GCF_039654945.1 Dendrobates tinctorius | reverse complement strand
GGAGGCCATTTGAGTACAGTAAACTCATTGTCATGTTCAAGAAACCAATCTGAGATGATTCGAGCTTTATGACATGGCGCATTATCCTGCTGAAAGTAGCCATCAGATGTTGGGTACATTGTGGTCATAAAGGGATGGACATGGTCAGCAACAATACTCAGGTAGGCTGTGGCGTTGCAACGATGCTCAATTGGTACCAAGGGGCCCAAAGAGTGCCCAGAAAAAATTCCCCACACCATGACACCACCACCACCAGCCTGAACCGTTGATACAAGGCAGGATGGATCCATGCTTTCATGTTGTTTGCGCCAAATTCTGACCCTACCATCCGAATGTCGCAGCAGAAATCGAGACTCATCAGACCAGGCAACGTTTTTCCAATCTTCTACTGTCCAATTTCGATGAGCTTGTGCAAATTGTAGCCTCAGTTTCCTGTTCTTAGCTGAGAGGAGTGGTACCCAGTGTGGTCTTCTGCTGCTGTAGCCCATCTGCCTCAAAGTTCGACGCACTGTGCGTTCAGAGATGCTCTTCTGCCTACCTTGGTTGTAACGGGTGGCAATTTGAGTCACTGTTGCCTTTCTATCAGCTCGAACCAGTCTGCCCATTCTCTGACCTCTGGCATCAACATGGCATTTCCGGCCACAGAACTGCCGCTCACTGGATTTTTTTTCTTTTTCGGACCATTCTCTGTAAACCCTAGAGATGGTTGTGCGTGAAAATCCCAGTAGATCAGCAGTTTCTGAAATTCTCAGACCAGCCCTTCTGGCACCAACAATCATGCCACGTTCAAAGGCACTCAAATCACCTTTCTTCCCCATACTGATGCTCGGTTTGAACTGCAGGAGATTGTCTTGACCATGTCTACATGCCTAAATGCACTGAGTTGCCGCCATGTGATTGGCTGATTAGAAATTAAGTCTTAACACACAGTTGGACAGGTGTACCTAATAAAGTGGCCAGTGAGTGTATATATATATATACTCTCCCAGTATGTGCCCCCGCTATATACATATATACCCCCCCAGTGTGTGCCCCCCTGTATGTACATATATATACCCCCCCAGTGTTCTCCCCCCCTGTATGTACATACTGTATATGTGCCCCCCCAATGTATGATTCAAAGAAGCTTTATTGGCAGGACTAAATACACATTAGTTTTGCCAAAGCAGGTGTACAGAAGGGAATAGGGATAGGGACTGTAGGGATGTTGGGAAGGGGCTGTAGGAAAGGTGGATGGGGCAGATCCAGGTTGGGGCTATAGAAGTCCATGGCATAGGGAAGGTGGATGGGGGATTGGGGCATATCCAGGGTGGGTGCCATAGAAGTCCATGGCATATCAGAGTTCTCTTTCTCGCAGTCTATGGCATTCATTCACATATTGCGCTGCTATCTCCACTGCTCGTACATACGTATATACCCCCCAGTGTGTGTGTGTGTGTATATATATATATATATATATATATATATATATATATATATACTCTCCCAGTATGTGCCCCCCACTATATACATATATACCCCCTTTGCTATGGATATTCCCTGGGCAGTTTGTCGCTGATGCCTCTGTGCTGCATCTTGAGGCTTCCGTAGCGCTGACCCCAGAGCAGATAATGGGGCGACATCTTCCTTTTCCTCTGTATTATCCGCATGGCTGTAGACACCGTTCGGTGGAGACCCCCTTTACACCACTAAGTGTCCTGTTCCTCAAACCTCCCTCCACCATTGTGGGAAATGCCAACTCTGTGCATTTACAGGTTATCTGCCAGGGAGCGTCCGGACCCCACATCAGGGTGGGAGATGCCACTTTTTGGCTCTTCAGACTTTTCCTCCTGTGATTCTTCTTCAATCGGGCTGAGGCATGGCAAATCTATTTGGGTATATAATGGGGGTCCCCAACCAATACTGCTGCCATTAGCCCGAGCAGCGAGCTGCTGCAAACAGAGGCCCTTTCCTGCACATACGGCGCGATATATGGATGTCATAGAAGGGGGACCGAGCGCTAGATCCGAGAGCAGCTGCAAACAGCGTCCCCCTCCCTGGCCGTCCACGGCTGCCCCCATGTCATGTCACACCGCATCCATCTCATCGGGCTCTAATCTTAAATACAGAACCCGATTAATCCCCCTCTAATAACAAGTTATTTTTTCCCCATTCACTGACAGCAATCAGAGATCTTGAAAGTAGTGAGACATTGAAGGTCCGTGAATGAGGTGCTGCTCCCGGTGCAGCACCCGTCACACACACCGGTCACCATCCTCCAGATGGATGAAGACGCCGGCACACACGGGGAACAATGGTGACATTTAGCAGTCGACACCCCGGGGATTTGTTATTCCAGAGCAGCAGAGATATTGAGTCCACACCCTGATCCTCAGGTTACCGCCAAGTGTTCAACCAGAAAATCCAGATCACCTGCCGAAGACCCACAGAGGCAGCAGCGTGCGCAGGCGGTCTGCTGGGCTATGGCGCCTGTTTATGGTCTGGAGCGGGGTCCGACCTTTGTAACCCCTGAGAGCAGCCACTTTGTTTGGGAGTCTTGTTTTTGTAAAGTTCACTTTGGCCCGGTAACTGTGAGTCCGTCCTGTTATGATGATACCAAGTATATAGGGGTGTTACCAACAGTAACAAAATAAACCTTTAGGCAAAATATCTGCATTCTGTATATTCCGAAATACATTGTTTATTTTTTCAGACAATGGAGCGGTTTTTTTTTAAGGAGATAACATGACCAAAGATGACAACATGCGATTCTGACATCTCTAAATTTAATATATATTTTAAATTTTGCCATTCACCAGATTGGATAGCTATTTTGCTCTTTTATTATCATGGTGATACTAAATATGTTGGTGTTTTTTTGTTTTTAAGACTTGGCTGTTTAAGGTTTGGGAGAAGAGGGGTGACTTATGTATGTTTTTTTTTTTTTTTTTCTTTTTTTCCTTAGGGGCCTTGAAACTGCGATCAGTTATACATTACCTTGTAAAACTTTGGTATAGGAGTACTAACATTGTAGATGGGGTCCGTCAGCAGGCCCCTGGTGACCTTGATAGCCATTAGCACCCAACGACTGCCAAATCTTGTAAATTTCACTTTTTGGTTGGTGGAGGGAAAATTGCCACATTCATGTCTCTGCTCCATTCGTTCTCTGTGGGACTTCCAGAAAAGGTGGAACTCTGCACGATCTTCAGCAGTACCATAGAGAATGAATGGAGCGGAGGCGTCCAGGCATTGGCACTGCCCCATTCCTATGGGCCACTTCAGGACCACGTTCTTGGGAATGATGTAGTTTCGCGTCCGCTGATCCGCTAATTATTATTTATGTATTGGATACATCGTTCAATGTTAGGAATACTGAGGGGACCCCAAATCCCTGTTTTCATCTGACGAACTGAAGTACAACCCCTCAACCTTATTAGTATAGATGGATGGGGGTATTTGCCATTTCCTCTCCATGAGGGACATTAACACTGTCACACAAGGCCCACCCCACCTACCCTTTTGGCTGCCGTCGCCCCAAGACAACAGCGCCCCCCCCACCACATACCCCGGTGGCTGCTGTCGCCACCCAGAACTTGTCCCCCCCCCCCAATGGTTGCCATTGCCCCTAGACACCTGGGACCCCCACCCCCTTCCTGGTGGCTGCAGGCGCCCCCTTTGGACACCAGAACCCCCCCCCCCCCCCAGGTGGGTGCCATCGCCCCCAGGTACACATTTTGGCACCGTTCCCTTGTGGCTGCTGTCACCCCTAGGCACCTGACCCCTCCTTGTGGCTGCCATGGCCCTCAAACACCAGGTGCCCCCCTAAGAAGTGTCCATAGATATCAATTAGCTGTCTGTGTAGTACAGGACGGGTCCTCCGGAGCGACAGACGCTTTGTCTCCTTTAAAAAACAATCTCTGGTCTACAGCTGTGATCACCAACCTGAAACTCTCCACCTCTTACAAAATTACAACTCCTATAATTGCTTGACAGCCACAGCTGGGATTTGTAGTTCTGCAACCGCTGGACACCCGCAGGCTGGAGACCACTTATGGTAACTATAGTGTAGTTTCTAAACATCTCTGTCTGTCTCCTTCAGATGAGGACGTCCATGTTTCAGAAGACCTCTACAAAAATGTGAGGATCCTGTGCTGGGTCATGACTGGTCCACAAAACCTGGACAAGAAGACCAAACACGTGAAGGCCACGTGGGCACAGAGGTGCAATGAAGTCTTATACATGAGCTCCGAAGAAAATAAAGACTTCCCCACTGTGGGGCTGGACACCAAGGAGGGCCGGGACCAACTTTATTGGAAAACCATCAAGGCCTTCCAGTATGTGCACGACCACCACCTGGATGAAGCCGACTGGTTCATGAAAGCGGACGACGACACGTATGTGGTGGTGGACAACCTGCGGTGGCTTTTATCAAAGCATAGCCCGGAGGAGCCCATTTATTTTGGTCGGAGGTTCAAGCCTTACGTCAAACAGGGCTACATGAGTGGAGGGGCCGGCTACGTCCTCAGCAAGGAGGCCTTAATAAGGTTCGTGAACGCTTTCAAGGAAGAGAAGTGTACACACAGTTCGTCTGTGGAGGACCTGGCGCTTGGGAAGTGCATGGAGAACATTAACGTCAAGGCTGGAGATTCCAGGGACACCAGCGGGAAGGAGACCTTCCACCCGTTCGTCCCAGAGCATCATCTCATTCAGGGATATTTGCCAAAGACTTTCTGGTATTGGAATTACAACTATTATCCTGCCATCGAGGTAAGATGTGTATTGTGCCGCCTAGTTGTGTAAGCTCCTTCCTGTTCACGGCTTTGTGAAGATAAAGGTTAACAGATGATTTTCACCTTTAAGTAAAGGGCATGTCACACTAAGAGATATCGCTAGCAATATCGCTATAACTTGTGAAGTTATAGCGATATTGCTAGCGATATCTCTGTGTGTGATACTTACCTACGACCGTCTCCCCCGCTGGTAATCGCTGATCGCGCGAGAACGTTCAGGACTGTTTCTCGTCGTCAGCTTCCTGCGACGCTTCCTGCTGTGAAGAAGAGCGACGCGTGGAGCCCGGCGGGAGGACGCAGGATCGCCTGGTGTGACAGGTAAGTAGCGATCCCCGTCCCCAGTGATGTCGCTAGTGAGATCTGCCTATGTGGCAGCTCACTAGCGACCACTTAGCGGTACCAGCGATCCTGACCGCGTCATATCGCTGGTCGGGATCGCTGATACATCGCTAAGTGTGACAGTACCTTAACTGGAACTAATCTGTGAGTAATGCAAACATCTGGGCTTGGCTAGCAAGGAGTCCATGCCTCACATAGTGCAGCCCTGGCTTTTGTCCTCTTGGTAGAGTGTGTGGGTTGAAAACTGGATAGGGGGTAGTGTAACTTCGTTTTTTTTAACTCCTTAATTCTCAATGACAGATGTCATGGAGCCATTTGGGGTGTAGGGAGCAGGCTCAGGAGCTGCGCCCACTCCACACGGCCGGCTCCAATCAGTGACAGCTCGCCTGAGCTGCGCAGTCCTGCCCGAGCATCCATTCCAAGGACTCCATCGGCCCTCGACCCCCACAGAGTGGACGCGGGGTGCCGACGGGTAGCTGCCATGGTAGCCAGGGGTCTCCAGAAGGGCTCTCCTTTGCCATATCAGTATTCCTGTGAAGCCCAGCCATAACCTGGACTTCATAGGAAACCGTGGTTAGGACCGTATACTGCTATATTATAACATTGTAGTATATAGTACAAGCGACCACAGATTTAATTCCCCTTATGGACGTTAAGAAAGGAGGAAAAATAAAATGTTTGTAAAAATATTAAAAAAAAAAATAAGTAAAGTTAGCATACTCGGTATGTCTGCATCCATAAAAAGTCTGCGCTATCTAAATATAAAATTAATGAGTACAGTGAACTGCGGAAGGAAAATAAAAATGGAAATATCGACAAGAACCAAATTTAATTATTTTTTTTTGAAAATTAAAAAAAATTCTTTAAAAGACCATAAAATAGTAAAATAAATGCATCTCTCACACTACTGACCTGGAGTCTGGCTGTTTTTACTCTTTTACTGCACACGTAATTGCGTGAGATTTTTGTTTTTTCTTTTCTTAGTATTTGTGGCAAGCATTTTATTTTTTTTTATTTTTTAAATTCGTTTATTAAACCATATGCAGTTATACAATACACACATTTAGTATATGATGTTCAGCTTGATACAAAGCATACATATGCACAGAACATGAAAATGTGAAGCATAATGTGTGCATCAGTTGTATATAAATAAAGCAAAACATTAATACCAATTGAATCACAATAGCGTTGTGTTATTATACCAATAATGAACCCTGCCTAGCTTCTAAACCCTACCTACGTCTACAAAATCATAAAACTATTCCGCAGCCTACTTCCACATAATGAGCTGTTTACTGTGCGACATCTCCGCACTGTAAGGTGAGAGGAGTTCCACCTCTCCCAAATCTTATCGAATTTACCTGGGCACCCTCTATTTTGATACAGCATACGTTCATATGGGATAATTGAATTTACCAAAGTGATCCAGGACCCAAGAGAAGGAGGTGAACCCCCCCCCCCCCATCCACCGTAGTGCTAGTACCTTCCGTGCCATAAGCAGTGTCTCCCGTAGAAAAATCCCAACATAATGACCCCATGCCTCCTCATCCCACACTCCAATCAGACAGATCAGTGGCTCAAGGGGAACGGGGGTTTGTACTAAAGAAGTTAATAATGATGTCACCTCCCTCCACAGGACAGCACCAGATCATATGGATAAAGTCTGCATCTATTGAGTGACATCTCAAACATTCCGATGACTGGTATCGGCCCATCTTAAAGAGTCGAATTGGAGTAAAATATGATTGATTTATAATATATAATTGTATCATCCTGTTGTTGGCAGAGGGAGATACCCAGATTGGCGACTGCAGGATTTCTTCCCATTCCTCACCCTGTGTATCCGGGATGAGCCTCTCCCATTTCTTTTTAACGGAATCTAAGGCACATTCTGTCCCCACTGACAACATATATGTATAGAGAGAGGAGATGAGGCCTTGAGGGCCCTGTGATTTGAGGATCCCTATCAAGGGTAGAGATGAAATGGCATTATCTATACCCATACATCTCATGTGCGACTGAAAAGCTGACCTCAGTTGTAAATAACGGAAAAACTGGGATCTCGGGACATTACGATTAATTTGTAATTGCGCAAAGGACACCAAAGTTCCATGATCGTATAAATCACCTATCGTAGAGACACTATACTGAGCCCAGAACTCGGCAGATGGATGTTCAAGTAGCACCGGGAGGTAGTCATTATTCCACAGGGGCATTTCAGGTATAATATCCCCAAATCCAACCACCCCATTAATCTGTCTCCATATCGATCGTGCCAGACGAAACAGAGGTAGCAGTCTCGAGACATTTCTTTTCCTCATTTCCAAAAAACCCAGCGAGCAACTAATCCATGCGGCATGAAGTAGATGACTCTCAGAATTTGGGAGATGACCTCCAGGCATCCACGTACCTATGGCCTTGGTCTGTCCAGCCAAATAATATAAGAAGAAATCGGGTAACGCTGCCCCCCCTCCCCTCTTGGGCCTCTGTAGAGTGGTTAGTTTAAGTTTAGGCCTGGCTTTCCCCCAAATAAAGGATGTGGTTTGGGAATTCAGATTAGCAAAAAATGATTTGGACACCACCACCGCACTATGTTGAAGAAAGTAGCTAAGCTTGGGGAGTAATATCATTTGAATTAAATTAATACGTCCGGCTACAGACAGTGGAAGTTTACCCCAGATTGCGAATTTACCCTTGACCGTCTCAAGCAATGGTTGTATATTGAGTTGCAGATCAAATTTACTGCCCTTAGAGATATGAATACCCAGATATTTAAAGCTGGTTACAATGGGCGGTAAGGAGAGAGTCTCAAGTCGTGGCATTGGAGCGTGGGAAAGAGGCATCAAAGCCGATTTCTCCCAAAATATATATATATATATATATATATATATATATATATATATATATATATATATATGCCAGAATATTTGCTGAATTTATTTATAGTGGTGATGACTTTTGTCAGGGTCTCCTCCGCTCTGTCCATGCGTGAAGAAAAGGCCATTCAAGAGAGTCAAAGGCCTTGGCCGCATCCAGCGACGCCAATGCCCATTCATTATCAGAGAGCTATATTGGACCACTGACTGGACTCGTCTGATATTAATGGAGGTGCTCTTGCCAGGCATAAAACCCGTTTGGTCAGAGTGTACAAGATCTAATATGACAGAATTCACTCTTTTGGCCAGAATTTTTGTAAAAATTTTATAATCCACATTTACTAGTGATGTAGGCCTATAAGATCCACAATCTAAAGGGTCCTTCCCCTCCTTTTTAAGAACTATTATATTGGCCTCATAAAAGGACTCCGGCATGCATCCTCTCTCCCAGATCCCACGAAACACTGTCAACAAAAGAGGTGCCAGTATATCCTGATATTTTCTATATAATTCCACAGGAAATCCATCCGGCCCAGGGGCCTTCCCG
This sequence comes from Dendrobates tinctorius, assembly GCF_039654945.1. Classification (NCBI taxonomy): domain Eukaryota; kingdom Metazoa; phylum Chordata; class Amphibia; order Anura; family Dendrobatidae; genus Dendrobates; species Dendrobates tinctorius. The sequence goes on along the minus strand of NW_027361738.1, from coordinate 84,953,966 downwards.
GAGGCCATGTCTGTTACGGCGTCCTGTACCTCCTCCAGAGTAAACTCAGCATCCATAAAGGCCTGTTGGGAAGGACTTGGCACAGAAAATTCCCTATCTGACAAATAATTTAGACACTCCGGGCCATCCACATCGGTCTTAGAATTGTATAGTGAACCATAATAGTCAGAAAAGCATTTCAGTATCTCCTCAGTTGAGGAAACCAAAGCACCACCCGAGTCACAAATCTGTAGAATTGTGTTAGTCGCATTATGCTGTCGTACCAAGTAAGCCAAAAATTTGCTTGCCTGATTCCCCATCTCAAAATAAGCCTGCCGGGCAAAAAATAATTTGTTTCGTCTTGTCAGTGTACTGAGCATATAATCTTTGAGCAGTCAGCCACTCCACCCTATTAATGTTAGTTTGATCAGATATACAGTCATGGCCAAAAGTTTTGAGAATGACACAAATATTATATTTTCACATGATCTGCTGCCCTCTGGTTTTTATGTGTGTTTGTCAGATGTTTTTATCACATACAGAAATATAATTGCAATCATATTATGAGTAACAAAAGGTTATATTGACAGTTAGAATGAGTTAATGCAGCAAGTCAATATTTGCAGTGTTGACCCTTCTTCAGGACCTCAGCAATTCTCCCTGGCATGCTCTCAATCAACTTCTGGATCAAATCCTGACTGATAGCAGTCCATTCTTGCAAAATCAATGCTTTTATTTTGTCTGAATTTGAAGGTTTTTGTTTGTCCACCCATTTCTTGATGATTGACCACATGTTCTCAATGGGATTAAGATCTGGGGAGTTTCCAGGCCATGGTCCCAAAATCTCTGTTTTGTTCCCTGAGCCATTTAGTTATCACCTTTGCTTTATGGCAAGGTGCTCCATCATGTTGAAAAAGGCATTGTTGATCGCCAAACTGCTCTTGGACGGTTGGGAGAAGTTGCTCTTGGAGGACATTCTGGTACCATTCTTTATTCATGGTGTTTTTAGGCAAGACTGAGAGAGAGCCCATTCCCTTGGCTGAGAAGCAACCCCACACATGAATGGTTTCAGGATGCTTGACAGTTGGCATGAGACAAGACTGGTGGTAGCGCTCACCTCGTCTTCTCCGAATAAGCAGTTTTCCAGATGTCCCAAACAATCGAAAAGGGGATTCATCAGAGAAAATGACTTTACCCCAGTCCTCAGCAGTCCACTCCCTGTACCTCTTGCAGAATATCAGTCTGTCCATGATGTTTTTTCTGGAGAGAAGTGGCCTTTTTGCTGCCCTTCTTGAGACCAGGCCTTGCTCCAAGAGTCTCCGCCTCACAGTGCGTGCAGATGCACTCACACCTGCCTGCTGCCATTCCTGAGCAAGCTCTGCACTGCTGGTAGCCTGATCCCGCAGCTGAAACACTTTTAAGAGACGGTCCTGGCGCTTGCTGGTCTTTCTTGGGCGCCCTGGAGCCTTTTTGGCAACAAGGGAACCTCTCTCCTTGAAGTTCTTGATGATGCGATAGATTGTTGACTGAGGTGCAATCTTTCTAGCTGCAATACTCTTCCCTGTTAGGCCATTTTTGTGCAGTGCAATGATGACTGCACGTGTTTCTTTAGAGATAACCATGGTTAACAGAAGAGAAACAATGATGCCAAGCACCAGCCTCCTTTTAAAGTGTCCAGTGGTGTCATTCTTACTTAATCATGACAGACTGATCTCCAGCCCTGTCCTCATCAACACCCACACCTGTGTTAATGGAGCAATCACTGAAACGATGTTAGCTGGTCCTTTTAAGGCAGGGCTGCAATGATGTTGAAATGTGTTTTGGGGGATAAAGTTCATTTTCTAGGCAAATATTGACTTTGCAAGTAATTGCTGTTAAGCTGATCACTCTTTATAACATTCTGGAGTATATGCAAATTGCCATTAGAAAAAATGAAGCAGCAGACTTTGTAAAAATTAATATTTGTGTCATTCTCAAAACTTTTGGCCATGACTGTATAGGCTGCCCCTGAATCTTTCAGACGTCGCTCCATCTCGCCATCCTCCTCCGATGTCACCCGTTTAATGTAAGAGATCGTAGAGGATAGACAAACCCGTAAATGGGCATTAAGAGCATCCCAAAATACATTAATATTTCGGTGTTCAGGGTGGGACGAGACGAAGCAACGTAACTGATCTATCGTTCTATTAGGGGATGTTATCAATTTCAGCCTAAAAGGATTCAGCCTCCATCTTATCCTATTAGTCGATGGCCCGTATTTAAGCTTAAGAATAACTGGGCTATGATCCGAAATCCCCCTACCTCCATGCTTAATATCATCCACCCATGCCGCCAGACTGCTGGACCCAAAAATGTAGAGACAGCGCAGTGAGCGGATAATAGAGGGATACCACGCAGGGCTCACTTTTTCAGGGCACTCACCGCGCGCTTCCTCAGATTTTCAGCCGGTTTCTTCACTGCCCGGCGGCGGTGCAGCAATGTGAGCCGACGCTGCAGCTCTCAGCAGCTGAGCCGCGCACCCAAGATGGCCGCCGCCTTGTGGGGAATCAGCCGCCCGCTCCTGTCTCCCCCGCCGCCCGCTCTCAGAAACTGCCTCCCGACCTGCCGCTGGATATCCGGGGGGTCCCGATGTCTAAGGGGGTCCAGCCAGCTTTAGGTAAGCCATCATGAAGGGGTCCAAGGTCCAGGATCCGACAGGATAATGAGGAGCTCTCCTTGCCAGCGTCCTCTCCCGCTCACGGCATAGCCACGCCCCCCCCAACCATTTTATTTTTGCTTAAACACTTATGTTATGTTTTGATTTGTTTTTTTGCACTTTTCTTTTATTTATAGTGGGGGTTTTTTTTAAAAAAAAAAAACCACAGAATACTATGGCTATAAAGATATCTTCAGTTTTTGTCAATGAGTTTTTTTTTTTTATAGAGCAAAATGCTTGACAAATGCACGTGCAAAAGAAAATTTGCGTATCTTTCAATATTTTTTTTTTTTTTTTTTTAATTATTGTTTAAAACCACTTTATTAAGTGAATAGCACAAACCCTCTCGTGGACCGGAGACATTTTAAAGTATGTTCCAACTGGATATCACCCATGTATTGCAGTAGCAAAATGACGCATACACAAAAAATCTGCACCGTAAATAGGCTGCTGCAATATTTTTTTTTTTTTTTTTTTACGGTGCACGGGTAACACAGAGTTGTACTTATCCCCCCCCACCACCATAAGGTCATCATTATCAGGGGTGGGGAATTGAGTTTTGAGCTGTCTGGCCATTTGCGCTACATGTAAGTATAAACTTTGCGTTTAGGGCGTCACCTTTTAGACTTTAATTGCACTTTTTTATGCCTCCTGATGAGCCAGTCTTTCCGGTTTTGGTGTCTCCTCGCGTTCCATTATATAAAGGCTCTGTAGTCCTGACGTGTAATGGTAAATGAGTAAATGACACCTGTCCTGGATTATTCTCGGGAATTCTCCATTCACCTGCACAGGTCCCTTAAATTAGTAAATGTAGCACATGTCCTGGTTGCATATTAATGGCCCCGGCAGCCGGAAGTGGCAGAACTACCTGTATCTCCATCATTCAGAGCGGGCCATGTCCTCTGACTGTTTCTGTCCAGCCCGCTGACACTCACGGCCGGAGAGGGACTGATCTACCATTCTGATTTTTATCGGAATCGTCAGAAACAGGGACTACAACACCCATCTGCTGCACACATAATGGGCAAGTAGCGTCTAAGTAGGGCCCGATAGTGCATTAAATAACCCCTAGGAGGCGGCACTAAGTGTCTGTCATGCTGATTGGGTCACGGCACCAGCGCTCCCGGCTTTCTCAGACCGCAGTGTACGTTCAGGGAGAGCAGTGAATTCTCAGCCACAGTTCAGGCTGATAGCAGAGAACACTTGTATTCCTACACAGCATTCACATGGGATATGTTCTCTCCAAACTGTTCTTCTGCTGTCCCACCGTACAATCTGCTGCCTCCTCACCTTCTCCTTTGCACCAAGCTTGTGTGCTTTTGTGCTGTTGTACGTCCTGTGCAGGAGAGGTACAGATGATAAAAGTCTATTTTTCTGGATGAAAACCATATTTTTTTTATACACATGTAAATGTAACCATACAATCAGCTGTTTTCTATAAAGCAATAACAGGGCTAGTCCCTGGTCACTGCATTGTCTCCTTACAGCTTGTACTAACAGTGCACTCTTACTGGCAGGAGCGCACTGTCATTGTGCATTCAGAGGCATACAGCACAGGGAGCTCATGCTGGGCATACATCAGAATTTGCAACAGACATTATCAGTAGAGCAGGAACAAGCCCAGTAACTGAAACAGACCTCACTGATGCCGCTTTGTTTCGGGTTGGGGGCAGAGAGGCTGCGGCAGTGACCACAGCCTGTCACCTGATGACGTCCTATGTGAGCATTCCAGGATGCACAGGGGATTCTTAAACAAAATGCCATAGAAGGTTAAAAAAAAAAAAGACTGGAGAGGGTACATTAGAGGATTTTTAATTGAAGTATATTAGAAAAGGATATTAAATTATTACATTAATTAGATTGACATTTAGCATGAAATTCACCTTTGATTTCAGAACGCCCGTTTTAAGTTAAGCCGACTGGTTCCGGCCGTTCACAGCAGCGCCAGTTTCTCATGTGGCCCCTTGGGAAAATTAATTACCCACCCCTAATATAGAGGATTGCACAGGGAGGCAGAACCTACATTATTTATATGTAGAAAAACGGGGGTAGTACTATCTGTGCGCAGATCATAAACGTAGAAAAACAGGGAGGCAGTAATATCTACATCACTTACATGGAGAACATAAGGGTACCATCTTTACTTAGTCTTCCCAGTTTTTATCTTGTAAATGACCTAAGTACCAGTATTTCTCCATGTGTATGATGTCGTTACAGATAGTGCCGCCTCCTTATTGCTGTATGTATATATGATATCGGTAGAGATGGTGCCACATCCTTGTTGCCCTACTTATATGTGATGCCAGTACAGATAATGCCGCCTCCTTGTTGCCGTACATATGTGATGTAGGTACAGATAGTGCCGCCTCCTTGTTGCCCTACTTATGTGATGTCAGTACAGATAGTGCCGCCTCCTTATTGCTGTACGTATATGTGTTGTCAGTACAGATAATGCCGCCCCTTATTGCTGTACGTATATGTGATGTCAGTACAGATAGTGCCGCCTCCTTGTTGCCGTACATATATGTGATGTAGGTACAGATAGTGCCGCCTCCTTGTTGCCCTACTTATGTGATGTCAGTACAGATAGTGCCGCCTCCTTATTGCTGTACGTATATGTGTTGTCAGTACAGATAATGCCGCCCCTTATTGCTGTACGTATATGTGATGTCAGTACAGATAGTGCCGCCTCCTTGTTGCCGTACATATATGTGATGTAGGTACAGATAGTGCCGCCTCCTTGTTGCCCTACTTATATGTGATGTAGGTACAGATAGTGCCGCCTCCTTGTTGCCCTACTTATATGTGATGCCGGTACAGATAGTGCCGCCTCCTTGTTGCCCTACTTATGTGATGTCAGTACAGATAGTGCCGCCTCCTTGTTGCCGTACGTATATGTGATGCCGGTACAGATAGTGCCGCCTCCTTGTTGCCGTACGTATATTTGATGCCGGTACAGATAGTGCCGCCTCCTTGTTGCCGTACGTATATTTGATGCCGGTACAGATAGTGCCGCCTCCTTGTTGCCGTACGTATATTTGATGCCGGTACAGATAGTGCCGCCTCCTTGTTGCCGTACGTATATGTGATGTAGGTACAGATAGTGCCGCCTCCTTGTTGCCCTACTTATATGTGATGTAGGTACAGATAGTGCCGCCTCCTTGTTGCCCTACTTATATGTGATGCCGGTACAGATAGTGCCGCCTCCTTGTTGCCCTACTTATGTGATGTCAGTACAGATAGTGCCGCCTCCTTGTTGCCGTACGTATATGTGATGCCGGTACAGATAGTGCCGCCTCCTTGTTGCCGTACGTATATGTGATGCCGGTACAGATAGTGCCGCCTCCTTGTTGCCGTACGTATATTTGATGCCGGTACAGATAGTGCCGCCTCCTTGTTGCCGTACGTATATGTGATGCCGGTACAGATAGTGCCGCCTCCTTGTTGCCGTACGTATATGTGATGCCGGTACAGATAGTGCCGCCTCCTTGTTGCCGTACGTATATGTGATGTCGGTACAGATAGTGCCGCCTCCCTGTTTTCATCCTACAAATGATCTACCTATATCTACAAGTTTTACAGGTAAAAACAGGGAGGCAGTACTATCTGTACCCACAGGATTTAGAGTGAGAAACCTGGAGCCAGTACTTTATAGACCTGGGAAGGATGAAGTAAAATGTAGTTTCTTTAAATCTCGGTAGTGGTTATCACCAGCTCTGTTAATACTTCTGTACCATGTCAGCAAGCAGTGATCTTCGAGTGTTTTTGTGTTTCAGGGTCCCGGCTGCTGCTCTGACCTGGCTGTTTCCTTTCATTATGTGGACTCCACGACTATGTACCAGTTAGAATACCTGGTAAATCATCTCCGTCCCTACGGGTACTCATACAGATACAATCCGGACTCCCAGAATGATCCAGAGCAAAGCAATGTGAAGGACAAAGACGTGAAAGCCGAGTAATGGAGACCACGATCACCAGGGAGCCAAACGCTGATTGTGAACCCCTGTGTGACCGTATCGGAGGGTTACGTCACCCGCTGTAAAGGCGGCTCTTGGAATCTGTGCAATGTTCCTTTGACGAAGTGGTGAGAGGGTTTGTTCTTAAATATTGAAGACCCATTTTGACTTTCGCCTGCACTCCTTCTGGAAGCCTTTTATTTTTTTTCACAAAACAGACAATCCTAATCGACTCAAAGCCATTTTTGGACTCCTGCGTCCCCAGACTTCGGTGGGGCAATCGATGGTCTTAAAGGATATTTATTCTATAAAGGAATTCGTCAAGCCACTTTTTCGTTTTTAGGAAATTGACTTGTGGATGATGCCAATCACATGGTGATCCTGTCGGTCTAGTAATCTCCTTGGGTGGTGTGTAATACTTTATTTCCCCAGTGGCGGCGCTGCAGAGAAATCGTGCACTTGCCGCCAGTCTGTCACTGATCACCGCGGGTGCAGCAGCAGGACACCCAGCGATTGTGTAATTTTAGAGGAACGTTTCTAACAAAAAGGCATTGTAAAAAAAAAAAAAAAAAGACAACCCCGTTATGGCTCCTCAGGTTGTTGTGGTTGGCACGGAGTATTTTGCATTACCCAAAAGTCTTTAGTATGAAGTGTTGTGTTTTTTGTTTTGTTTTTTTGTTTTTTTTTGCCTGTTGGCCTTGTCTCATTATATCGTTACTGACTACTAAAGTTTTCTGCACTTATATATACGGCAGCTATAAGGACACGGCGTGTTGTGGTCGTCGCTCGCTACTGCATTATTAATCAGCCTATTGACAATCAAGTGTGTAAATGTCCCCCCACCCCTGCTCTGGTGGGAACAGCCGACGCTGCACCGACAGCCGGGGAGTTTGCATTGGAAAAAAAAAGCAGCATTGCATGCACACCATAACATTTGCTTTCTTGTCTTGGGCAAGTAAATTATCACAACTTTAGCTTTCAGCCCCTATTTAATAAGCTACTTATTTAAGGGGTTGTGCAGAATTAGAACAAAAGAGTTGAGCTGCAATTCCAGACACGGTCAGGCGGGGCGCTGTTTCTTTTCGACAGCAGCTGTGATATATCAGTATGTCGCCCCAGGAGCTCTGGTGTACTCCACCACTGCTTGCCTTGCTCTAATATTTTGGTGCTTTCCCACGGGGTGGGGGGGGGGCAGCTGTAGGACAGGATGGCCCACTCAACAGTACAGTGGGGCCGAGAGGTTTTAATGAAAGGATCCCTTTTAAAGGGGTTGTCCTACGAACAGCATTTATTACTTCCTAATAGGAGGTTGGGGTCTGACTGCTGGGACCCCCACCAGTGATGAGAACATGGGTCCCCCAATTGTGAATGGTGTGGCATTGCGCATATGTGTCACAACCACCACTTCATTCCCTTCTATTGGAGTGCGCATGTGTGCCCACCATGTTTTTTTTCTGTAGGAGCTGGAGCATGCATGCGTAACTGCCACTTCATTCCCTTGTGTGGCAGTACACAGGTTACCACCAATTCATTCCCTTCTACGGTATGAGAGCGCGCACGTGTGACCGCCGTTCCATCCCCTTCCGCAAGAGCGTGCATATGTGACCGCCGTTCCATTCCCTTCCGCAAGAGCGTGCATATGTGACCGCCGTTCCATTCCCTTCCGCAAGAGCGTGCATATGTGACCGCCGTTCCATGCCTTTCCGCTGGAGCATGCACGTTTGACCGCCGTTCCATGCCCTTCTGCTGGAGCGTGCACGTTTGACTGCCGCTTCATTCCCTTCTATGGTAGTGCCCAGGTGCTCTCATAGCATCATTCCTTTTTGTGCGCATGTGCGACCATCCTGGGAGTGTGCATGTGTGTCCACTGTGGTGTGTGTGTGTGCTTTTGTAGACCATAAATAAAGCACGCTCACTACAACGGCACTCAAGACCCTTGTCTTTGAGATTGGCAGGGGGCTAGCAGTCAGACCCTTCCCAGCCTTCATACATTTATCACCTATCGTGGGTAAATTATATTTATGGGAAAACCCCTTTAAGCCATTAATATATATATATATATATATATATATATATATATATATATATATATATATATATATATATATATATAATTTTTTTTTTTTTTTTTGCCGCAAAACTGATGTAGAAAATAGCAAAATTCCCCCCCCCCCCCTTCATTCCTACCCTCCTCCACCCCCCAAAAAAACTTCCATTTATTTAGTAAAATAAATAATATACCGTAAGTGAAGGTCGATGCCATAAAGTGTCTGAAAGCGTTCAGGTGGAACATTGCGACTGAATTGTGGCTGATTGATCCGCTTTCTTGAAGGCCACGAGTTTTACCCCATAGTTTTTATAGCGCCCTCCACTGGACAAGGCCACTTGAAGGACTGAATCGCTTGAACCAAAGAGCAAACATTCTATTTCCCGTTGTTGTCCCCTGTGATCCATTACTTTTATGTAGACGATATCTTTTTGTAGACTGTTTCCGGAGATCTCATTGTAACCCATCATTTATTTATTTCTTTTTATTTATTGTACCTGCGGACTAATACGACTAATGGGGGCATTGTTTTATAAGTGGCTGACGGGATGTGCTGTAGAGTCTAGAAAAAGAAAATGTATATTATTGTTTAGTGTTAATGATGGAAATATCATAATTCTTGAGTGTCATATACAAAAAAAAGTCACGTCTCCAGATGGACCCTGTTAATGGGGGACAATACAGGCACATGGGCAAATTGGGGGTCCACATTAGCTTAATGGAGTTGTACCAGCTTAGCAAGTTCTCAACAGTGGTGCCTTGCTGGTCACTGGGGGTTCCACTAGTGCCTAAAATGGAGCGGTGTAGGACAGCTTTCAGCCATTTCCCGCAGTCCCATAAATAGAGCGGCCATTCAATCTGGGCACTTCAGAGCCCCGTCCTCAGAATTAGTGGAACCCCAGTAATCAGCAAGTTATCACTTATCCTGTAGATAGGAGCAAAGTTAGGGAAACTCCTATTTCTTCTGTAAGGATTCAACCCCTCTGATGCATTAATTGACATATTGGATGCTAAAACTTTTGTGCCCTTTTGCAGGACCGTGTAGGCTTGGATGCCCCCATTACCATGGATGTTATTGGGTTTGGTTGTAGAACCTCTATGCGCAGACGCCGATCTTCTTTATTCCGAGGTAACGGCACCTATCCAAACTTCAGATCTTATATTGAGGTTACTACCCCTTTCCCTTAGCACAGTGAGCTCTTATATCTCTACCGACGTGGGGTAAGGGGGCAGCCACGCGCTATGTGGTGTCCTGTGCTTGTGTCTGTAGATTGGCTGATACCAGTGATGGATGGTGAGGTGTCGGGACGGTTCCTTCTGGAGACGTTGGCTCTTTCCCTCGAGTTCTGCGCTCTTAGTGACTTGTTGCCTGTGTTTACCGCACTTCTTTTATCATACTTTTCTGAAGGCCAAATCTCATGACCCACCCTGAGGAACTGGAGATGTCATATCGCAAAAGTGCCTACCGGTTGTGTTCCGGATTATATGATGACGCTATTACGGATCCGGCAACTTGGCTGGAAAAATGAGACCTTGTATCGTCTGCTGCACTTCATTATAGGATTGAGGGACTCAAAAAAAAAAAAAAAAAAACCCACAGGGAATCTTTATAGAAAACTTTGAAGAATTGCGCTTTTTGCCTGTGATCAGATCCTACCGCTCTTGTACCTCTCATAGCTAGCTGAGATATATGGAGCTGATTGATGGAAAGAACCCATCGTGTCCACCACGAGTGACCAGCGTAGCTCCAAACAGCTTTTTGTATCTCAGCTTCCTGTAGGAGTTTTTGTGCATTTCCCGGAGTCTTTCACAAAGTATTGAAGAATTAGAACGTTTCACATATTTCTCCAGTGGCATCCGTCTCGTGCTGTCATATTTAAGCCCCTGACGGTAGTCATATATCCATCGTCCCCCCGGTTACGTCTGTTGGTCACATCGGGAGATTTCCCGCTGCGTGGTGTACACAGACTCTGCAGATGATGAATCCTAAGGCTAATGCAATTAGCAAATATTTAGCATTTTTGCAGTAACACCACCCTCCTCCAGGCACTTCCGCAATTGCCTTTTTAATTTTTTCTTTTCTGCCTTCCATTTTGCAAAAAAAAGCTAGCCCAATTTTTCCAACTAGGGGAAAGTGCTGGGTACAAGGTGAAGCTCGTCACGTACAGATGTTCAGCAGACGTCTCGTGTTTCCACATCAGCAATGACTGCGCTTTCCTCTCTCATTTTACCTTTAATCATTAACTTTGTCCAAAGGTCGACCATCAACATCTCATGGGGCCCCGACGAGGAATGTGCAGCGGAGGAAAAACGAGGGAGGTCTATATTTTTATATCCTGTTTATATTGAAGCCTTGTGACTTTTTTGGGGGGATTGATTTGATGGTTGATTGTAATGACTTGAATTATTAAAACCTGTGTCTTAACGATTCACCGCAACTTGTGATTATTAGACATTTCATGCACACCGATCCGCCATAACGTCTCCAACCCCTGCTGCCCAAACATCTCAGACCCATCAATGCGTGGACTCCACGTGATCTCTGAAGTCTCCTGCGTGATCCACCAGCGCCATCTTGGTCACATCACATCCTTTCTATCCTGTGCGTTACTCTGTGGATTGGACTTGTTTTTTTTCTAGCTCATTCCACAGATGATCGATAGGATTGAGATCTGGAGGAATTGAGAGACTACAGCCCTTGATTCACCAGAAATTTGGCTTAAAACTGTTTGAAATATTGCAAGATCGTCTTTACGGCAGTCCCGGATCTCTGAAAAAGTAGACAGAGCTTTTGCCGAGAAACGGTGTGGCTAAGTGCGTCCAACAAAGTCATCATGAATAAATGCTACCAAAGGCGTAAATTACGACAAACGCACTTCCTGTTTCGGTGTAGCCCATGTTCAAAAACCGCATGAATTACATTATAAAGCAAAACTAAGCAATGCAACTGGGAATCCAGCACTGATAAGAGATAAAACACTTATTAGAAAACTGCAGCACAATCTGTGTTTTTGGCCCCAATATTTCACTTTTTTCCCCTATGTCCTACATCTAGGTGGCTGTAATCTGATGCCTAGATTCCCAGTACAGATATCTTGCTTTGACCAAGATGGGATTTTATCAAAGTGAATAATGGAATCAGAGGGAGGAGACGTGGTTCATAAATGGAGAAAGAAACATACTTTTTCTAAAATGATATAGTACAAAGTTTCTTATAGTCACCTGTACTGATTTATTTATTTTTTTAAACTTTTTATTAATTTAACAACAAGGAAAAGGGGTACAGACAATTACAGTATGTTCATCATGACCGTAAACCATAATCCCACCTTATCCCACCCCTCCCTCTCCTCCTTCCTGCAAATGTCATCATTTAAAGAGATTCCTTAAATTGGTGCGTGTCCTCCAATGCTTTGTAGCAAGTACCATCTTGGGCTCTCGAATTGTTTCCTAAGTCTGTTCCTAGACTCTGTATCCAAGGAGGGAATAAGAAACGACCGTCTGGTGAAAAACTTCTGTTAACTCTTCTTTGTTAGTCAAGGTTTCCAACCAGTCCATTTTAAACAGAAAATGAATTTTTGTCAATATTAATGATTTCGACGGAACATTTGAGTTTAACCATTGATCTAATTTTTTTCTTACTGCTGAGGCCCAAATCACATGGCCTTGGTGTGCTTTGGTAATATTCTTGGGGACTCCTCTAGAATATTAAAAATAGCCCATTGTGGGGTAAGAGGGAACTCAAAACCACTCAATTGTTGTAACTCTCAGAGTGAATATCTTGCCATAACTTTTGAATTTTGGGGCAACCCCATATATGATGGTAGATGTCAGTATTATGTAAACCACATTTAACACATTGATAAGAATTTGTAGGAGACATTCTGGATTGGCTGTACGGGTTAATATAGGCTTTATGTAATAATATGGCCATATCGATATAACTATTATATGGAATAACTTTCCTTTGTGTCTCAGTAGCTTCTAATATATCTCCAACCCCTCCATATCCTTTATCCATCTCGCCGGACCCGAGGTTTTAGCATCCCAAGACCATTCCTTCCGCAAAGTGGAATATATCGTGCCAGTTGACACCAAATGACCTTCCCGTTCTGAGAAGGATATCCAATTTATCGCTTGTTCTCTCTCTCTGTCTGCTAGCCACAAACCTAAGAACCAGACTACGTGCCTGCAGGAACAAGAACGGTCGTCCTCCAAATACAGGATAACGGGACACCACCTCGTCAAAAGTGATTGTAGAGAAACTATGGTCTAATAGATCCAACCACAAAACACACTTTTGTTGTGCCATAATGTCCTAGATTTTAGGCGGTTTACCTTTCGAAAATAGTGGGTTACCTAGAAAAGACTGGAATGGTGACAGTCTACCTCCCAAATTACACAATTTGCTCCCACTTCTCCAGGACAAAATAGTATGCCAAAGTATCGGATGATCTCTAAATTCATCAGGGAGTTCTTCATTAGTCAGAAGTAACAAAGCCATTAAAGATATCTGTGGGTAAATCTGCCCCTCTAGATGAGTATTGGCGAAGTGGGATGTTCCCCGCATCCAATCTATTACATATCGCAAGTTAGCTGCTATGTTATATCGGGGAAGTTAATGCCCCCTTCAGATCTTAGGAGTTGTAACCTACATAACCCAATGCGTGAACGGCCACCCACTCCCCATATAATCTGTCGAAATGGCCTATTCAATAGGTTAATGTCCGATTTGGATAATAGAAGTGGAAATGTTTGAAATAAAATGATAATTTTTCCTAAACTATTATATTTAAGTGACATTTCCCAGGAAAAGACAAGATAAAATGTTTCCAGGAGTGAGGCTAGTAACCTTATTAATAATGGGTCCATAATTAAGGCAATACAACTTATGTGGATCTGCTGGGAGTCTAATGCCCAGATATCCAATAGACTCGCTCCTCCATTGAAAGGGAAACCAGCTCTAAGCTATTCTGCCCGCCCTGAATTTCGCTAATGCGTCTGACTTATTATGATTTATTTTAAAGCCAGTAAGATGTCCAAATTCTTCGATTTGTTGAAATTATGGTTGGGAGAGCTTGTGTTGGGTTGGCAATAAATGATAAAATATCATCGGCAAAAGCCTGTAGGAATCCCATGGAAATCCGGCATATTTTGAAGAGTTCTCAACAAGGGCTCTAATGCCAAGTTAAACAATAATGGGGACAGTGGGCATCCCTGCCTCGTACCCCTCCGAACGGCAAAGGGCACCGACACGGTGTTGTTTATAAAAAGCCTAGATGTGGGGTCCCTATATAACAATTTAATAGCATTGCAGAACCATGACCCAAACCCTCTGAGTTCCAATAACTTATGTAAATATTTCCAGGAGACCCTGTCAAAGGCCTTATCTGCGTCAAGACCCACCACTATGTTCCTTTTGCCCTTATTGACTCTACAACTAGATATAGCACCTATCGCTGTTCTTATATTATAGGTTATCGATTTCCCATGTACAAACCCCGTCTGATGTGGTGAAATTAACTCAGGAATAATCTGCTGGACTCTAGTTGCCAATATTTTTGTCAAGAGTTTAAAATCTGCATTGAGCAGTGAGATTGGGCGGTTTCCCTCCACCTGCAATGGATCTTTCCCAGGCTTAGGAAGCATAATAATACAAGCCTCATTAAATCTATCTGGAATATAACCCTTTTCCATGATTCCATTACATAACTAGGTGTGGACCTACCCACGGGCCTAAGATTTTATAATATTCTCCACTAAACCCGTCTGGACCCGGTGCCTTAGAAATCTTAAGTGTAGAGATGGCTGACAGGACCTCCGTAATGGTAATAGGTGCGTTAAGCAGGTTTCTCTGATCCTCCGTAATACCAGGAGCCACCCCATCCCCGAAGAAACATGATGCCTCCATAATCTCCTCTCCCCCTCCTGCATACAAAGATCCAAAAAAAAGTCTAAATTCCTCTATTATTTGTTCATTGTCCGTTGTGACTGTGCCATTTTGGTTACGAATCCTGGTAATCCTAGTTGCTTGTCTGAAAGGTTTAGTGAGAGAGGCCAGTATCCTCCCCGGCCTGTTCCCCGTTTAAAGTATTTGTGTTTTTGATCATCTAGACTGTACAACGCTCTCTCGTGCTCAATATTTTCGGCAGTCTCTTTAGCCTCTATGAATTTCTGTTAATTTGTGGGGGTATTAGAAAGTTTAAAAAATTTTTATATGCCTCGGTCAATTCTTCCTGAGCTGCTAACGTGGCCTCTAATAATTTTTTTTGTTTATTCCCAACATAGGAGATGACTTCTCTGCTTAAAACTGTCTTAGTGGCGGCCCAAAATAAATGAGGATCAGCACAATGCTCCCTATTGTCTTCTTTGTATGAGTTCCACGACATCTGCAAATAAGCCTTAAAATCATCAGACGAGTATAGAGAAGAGGGAAACCTCCGCCTCCTTTCCTTGCATGCCGGATTTACCAATCTAGATTTGAAAACCACCGGGGTGTGATCAGAAATCTGAATATCCAAGATACCTGTCGATAGAACAAGGGACACCATCAATAAGCCCAATAACCAATAGTCTAATCTTGCATGTGTATTATGAACATGAGAGTAGTGCAAGAAATCCTTATCAGTAGGATGCTGCCACCTCCAAATATCCCACAACCCCAAATGATCCATCAGCCTCTGGATGAGACCTTCATGTATTGTAACTCCATGGTTATGTGATTCTGATCTAGCCATAGACATATCATTGAAGTCCCCTCCAATTATCAAAGTGGTTGTGTCCCAACCTGCCAACTTAGAAAGTAACTGAGTCTGAAACTGCGAATCTGGGCCATTAGGTGCGTAGACATTTACCAGGTTATAGCAAACGCCTATTTTTATATTGACTATTAAAATTCTCCCCACTGGATCCTCCCAAGTATCCCAAGATATCATAATTGAGACATTTATTGATAAGTATCGCCACCCCCCTCTGTTTTTTGGAATACGATGCCTCAGCACACAGTATATATTTTTTGCTAAATAAAGATGGATGCTTATCCCTCACCCAATGAGTTTCTTGTAAGAAAACTATATGGAAATTAGAGCGTTGTAAGTAATGCATAACCTTTTTTCTCTTGACTGGCGTGTTTAGGCCATTCACATTCCAAGAGCACCAATATAATGAAAGCATTGTGGACAGAGAAGTACTGCTATATATCAATTAACCTATACCAGAACGTGGTGTAACCTTCCTGAATAATATCAGATTCGTATGAACCCCACACCCATCCCAGCGAGTGGGCGTAGAGGCCACATCAACAAAAAGGTGCGATGAACATATGTAGGAACCCCCCCCACCCTTAATCTAAACCCGCAAAGAACCATGCTCAAAGTAATTATGAATGTGAACCTGTTTGAAGAAAAGAGATTAATATCGCAACAAGATAAAGCACAAATGCAACAAAATTGACAAAAGCAACGCCACACTGCTAGGAGACAAAATGGTGAAGAACATCAATTGCCTTCATCAGGTCTCATCCGAAGACTGCACTGCAGCTTGACTATCTGCTTCAAGATGTTCTAAAGCCTTTTCCGGTTCTGTAAAGATCCAGTTTTTCCCATTCAAAGAAAAGCGTAAAATTGCAGGGAATTGTAGCCCAAAACGAATATTTTTTCCCACCAAAATGGCACATGCGGGATTAAAAGCCTTACGTTTGGCTGCCACCGCAGTCGAATAATCCTGGAAGAGAAAGAGTTTCGGATGCTCATAGGATAATGGTTGCTTCTTCCTGTATGCCAATAGAAAATTGACTTTATCTTGGAAATCCAGGACCCTGAAGATTACCGGACGTGGTCTAGAGTCCGTATCATTCCTAGGAGGGCCCAGGTGATGAACTCTCGATCTTCAGGGCACCTGCATGCAGTGGTAAATTTAGGGCCTTCGGGAGCCATTCTGACACTATTCCCATCAAATCAGGCGTTTTGATCAATTCGGGGAGACCAACAAGTTTCAAGTTATTACGCCGAGATCTGTTTTCTAGATCCTTGACTTTATCTAGAAGAAATGTGACATCATTATCCCACCGGTCTAACTTCCCGGAGAGTTCTGTGACTATGTCCTCCAGATCTGACATTCTTTGTTCTGCAGCTGTTATGCGTGCCTCTTGTGTGTTAACCTGGGTGACAATAGCATCCAGAGTTGACTGAAATGCCACCAATCGAGAGTCTATTTTCGGCATTAGAGTATCTGTAATGGCCTGAGCAATTGACTGCGTGTCCTACTGGTCTGCATCAGCAGTTATCTTAGGTGGGGAGGTAGTGTTCTGGTGCCTAGGCGAGGGTCTATTTGATTTTCCAGATTTGGCTATGAATTTTTCCATAGTGAAAAAGAGACCTAATGAGCTTGTGTAAATTTGGTAGTGGCGTCGCTATTGAATATCTGCGTCACATTCAAGGAACCACCATTCCCACATCCAGCAGAGGGCAGCTCATTCCAATGTTCCGATCTGTGTTTCTGCCCATAAAATAACAATATTGAAATCCAGCAGGGGCAGGGTACTGTATGATTATAATGAGTCCAGCAGGGGGCAGCTCTATCAAACTCAAGTCTATAAGCTGATTTATATATCGATTATATAGCTCACAGTATACCGGCTGAGCTGAACTGCTGTACTATATAAAATGAGCACTGCCTGTGTGGCTCTGTCTTGCCTCCTGGACCTGGAGCCTGCGCTTCCGTCCGGCTAACTGGACTCACCGATCTCCTCCTCTGGTTGTGCTGCAGTCTATGCCTCTATATGCCGGTCCACGCTCCCGTTCCTTTGCAGGTATGTAGCTGCCTCGGTTACCTTGCGATCCAGCGATGTGGCGCGGGGTACTCCAGTGTGTTCTCCGCGTTCCAGTGCGGCCTGTCGCAGCCGCTTCTGTTAGAGGCCACGTGTCGCGTGGATTTCAGCGCTGCCTGCGCCTAGGACCTCCGGAGTTCCCAGAGAGCTGGCCCCGCTATTGGGGAAACCTTGCCCGGGCCTTATCCCTGCTGCCCACTTAGTGTAGCGGTGTGATGGCAGTGGATTTAGTATTGCCGTCAGGGAGCTCCATTAAAATGCGGCCATCTTCAAGCTTCGCCTCCCGGAAGTCCGATCACCTGTACTGATTTATGATGAGAGACAGCAAGCACCTAAAGGCATGTCCACAGTGGACGGATGTGCTGCAGATTTCCTGCTGCAAAATTGAAGCCCCTTTTCACCATTTTTCCACTGTGGAAACCTCATGTGACTGCATTGATGGTGTATTCGCTCCAGACCAGTGGTGATGTATTTATTCTAATCACTGTCCCCTCTGCTCTAACACCCAAGAAGACGAAACTTTCCAGATAATGGGACAACTCCAGTGCTTGCAGGTCTTCCCTAAAACTGTTTTCTTTGCTGTAAGGTGACCGTGGAGATGAGGGACACGTAGTTTAGGGCTCTGCGATGAGCTCTGTTGGATCTGTAGGACCGCGCAGTTCTGGATGAAGCTTTCATGTTCCATCTGCAAATCGTTGCCCAATTCCCAGGTTTTCAGCAAAAAGACAGAGAGCAGATGAATCCGCGCCGGCGAGCAGAGCAGCGTGTTAGACCTGTGCGGCGGCGGCTTCTTCCTCCGAATACGATCACCCTCCGGAGATCACATTACAGAAATATTTCAGATTACATTGATCACTTCTCACCACTATGTATACCGTACATGAGACTCCTATGCCGCGGATTTTCCTTTCTACATTTTACAGGTAGAAAATCAACAGCGTAATAAGGAAAAGACGAAAGATTGCTGAACGGGACGAGTGCCATATACGGGGACGGTCCCTATGGTGTTTGTTATGGCTCTCCACCCGCAGCCTGACTGCCCCCAATAATCTAATATATAATTACCTTGTAATGTCTTCACATCCTGTTCCGTCCAGATGTGTCCGGATCCCAGAATTCCAAGCGGCGGAAGTTCACTAACTGCCATATTGGGACACCCAAGTGATGGGTGTCTCAATATGGAAACTGATGGTGGTACCAGCCTCTTGCGCAGTACCACCATCAGAACACCATCGCACCACACACATTACTGCCCTCCAGATGTGATAGCATCCAGCCTCCATCTAGTGTAAAAAAAAAAAATAAGCTCTGACCACTGGGATGCGGAAAGCGCTAACTTGGAGGCGGAAATATTTTTTTTCTTCAGTAGCGGGACGGCGGCTCCTGCGCAATAACAGCTATCGGATCACAGCTATGTACACCGATAGCTGCTACTGCGCAGGCGCGGCGGGCGCCATTTTCTTTTTTTTCGTTATACACCTCAGGAAAAGCTCAACCACATGTAGTAACGACACATTAAACGTGCAGTTATGCTGCAGCACAGGGTCCACGGCCGGCATCTGCCTGTAGAAGGGTTTTTTTTTTTCACTATGAATATATTCATTAATGTAAACTAAGGGGCAGGTCAGTGAGGGATCAGTGACCTGTCAACAGTCTGCATTACGAATAGTTAATAAGAACACCACAAGAAGACCCCCCACAGGCCTCCCCGGGTACGATCATATCATTAACTGAAAATAAAGATGAAATAACTACAAGAAGGATTTCATCAGCGGGTATCTTTGTAATCAGTATAACGGTGCCGACCTGACACTGCCTGTAGGTTACTGTGCACAATCCTGCTGACAGGTTCCCTTTAAGAGCTCTAAAAATGTATATCTTCTCACTCGGATATTCCAAGGGGTAAGGTTTCTCCTTGTGGAGAGTGACATACCAGATCTGGCTTGTCAAGGTAAGGAGGCTTGTGACTTGTTGGATTGCTACATCCTCTTTGTATTTCAGATATTTCATTAATTTTTCCCTCTTTTTTTTTCATTAATTTTTGGAGCCCAATTTTTGTCTTTATTATGCCAATATCAAGGGGGAGGAAATAAAAGTGAAAACGTCTGATTTTCATTTTTTTTTTATGACTACATAAGCCTTTTAAAAGAAAAAAAAACTTTTTAAACTGTTAAACTATTTTTGTCTTCATTTATCTTGCACAGCGCTCATTCAGTTCTCTATGTACAGCATTTAGGAAGACCGAGATAGTAATAAACCATCTCTGCCTTTTCTATGGGAGCTCCCTGCTCCTGCAGCTGACAGCCTCCTGCAGATTCTTACTACGCAAGATATAGAACATCATTGTGGAGTAACATTCGGACCGTCCCGTCATTGAAAGCCTATGGGTGGTCCGGAAGTAGTTAAATGCCATATTACCGTACACGTATGTAAGCACTACATTTGTGTTAATTTACTGCTTAGTGAGAAATGTCAAAAAAACCCTCTAATGTAGTGATGTATAGAGATGTATCTTATATACCAGTACATTATGCTAGTAAGGGCTCATACTCACATGCGAGAGACTCGCACGATTCTCATGCGAGTCTCTCGCATGAAAACCTGGCACTGCTGCCGGCACTCGGACCGGCGAGTGCGGCTACATGTATTTCTATGTAGCCGGACGCTCCGGTCCGAGTGCCGGTGGCAGCGCCAGGTTTTCATGCGAGAGACTTGCATGAGAATCGTGCAAGTCTCTCGCAAGTATGAGCCCTAAGAGGAAGAATGCCGTCTTTAGGCCAAAAAACATTATCTGAGGCCCAGCAGTGCTGCCTGTGGCACATTGTCAGGATATGTGCACACGGCATCATTTTAAGGCAGATTGCGCCTTGAAACTGCCTGAAAAGCGTTCAAAACATCATCAAAATGATGTGCTGTGCAAACATTCCATCCTTTTTAACTTCTTTTACCCACTTCAGGCTTTGGAAGCGACTAAACAAATGTATAAATGGAGCGCTCCCTTACTGCAGCGACAAGGTTTCCATTCTCTAACTGGCCCAGACCTCTATGATTACTTCTCCCGGCAACAGAAAAGACCAGCTTATACCCCCTAATATATCAGACTCCGTACCAGTCCCCTTAAATTTATCAGACTCCAAACTAGTCTCCTAAATTACCAGACCCTTAACAAGGCAATTAATTTAGACACCCATCTTCCACCAGTCTGGGGTGAAATGAAGCTCTAGTCAGGCAGTCACCTACATTACCTGCAGCATTTTAGATTATTGAGCGCCATCTGGTGGACACACAGAGCAAAACGGCTTCTATCTGTTTGTTAGTGAGGACTTTTCACCAAATTTTTCATGTTGGACTGGACATGCGACATAAGAGTGGAATAAAATGTTTTGTGGTTTTTTTTTTGTTTGTTTGTTTTTTTTTTTTTAATTTCACCTCTCTCGAGGAAATATTAGCAATCAAAGTATTTGCCGCCTAATGAGTTAACTTTTTGATAAGTCCAAGTGGGTATTATCTGACAGTTTTCACTGTGAGTGTGCACTACTTCTCCCTGTATGAGTTGCCCAATCATAAGCAGACAGCTAAACACAGTAGAGAAATAATACACCCCCATCATACCCCAGAGTAAATTTCTCAATGTGTTTGTGAGGATACAGCTCTGATCTCCTGGTGTCACCTCCTCCATGAGTACACAGTGCAAGGAGTAGAGCACAGATGACAAACCCCTTTTAGATAACATCCCAAAATCAATGTGGGGAAGGAGCAGCACAGCTGAGCTTAGATGTGCCACAGTAAAAAAAAAACTATCAGCTCTCCTCTTCTCAAAGCATTGCCCCTTCCCCTACATTGTTTGTCCATACATGAGTCAGACTTATGTCTGTTGTGCTCACAGCAGCTTGTCATAGCGCTGCAGTGAGATCAGGGAAGGCTTCTTCTGAGTGAGTTGTAATGACTACAATTAAGAGAATTTGATCGGGTCCCTGCTTATTCGGCAAGCTATAGTGCGGCTGTGTCACTGTCACAACACATGCATAAAACGCCCTACACACAAGCTCTCCATGACTGTGTTGTGACAGTGACACAGCCATGACGCATGCAGCTGGTGGCATCGATCAGCAGATCAGCCGGTGCACTCCATGTATCCGAGTTCCCTCTGCAGCTTATTCGGTAAGCACTATAGTTTGCCGAATAAGCAGGGACCTGATCAAATTCGATCAACTCTAGAAATGACAGCTTGCTCTGCTCATATAATGACTAGTGATGAGCGAGCATACTCGTTACTCGAGATATTCCGAGCATGCTCGGGTGATCTCCAAGTATTTGGATGTGCTCGGAGATTTAGTTTCTGTCTCGTAGCTGCATGATTTGCGGCTGCTAGACAGCCTGAATACATGTGGGTATTTCCTAACAAACAGGCAATCCCCATATGTATTCAGGCTGGCTAGCAGCTGTAAATCATACAGCTGCGGCAACAAAAACTAAATCTCCGAGCACATCTAAATTCTCAGAGATCATCCGAGCATGCTCGGGAAATCTCGAGTAACGAGTATACTCGCTCATCACCTTTACTGAAAGGTGTTTGTCTATTCCCAGCATTTTGTAATCATGCAGGAGGTGAGATCAGGAGGTCAGGGCTGTCAGTTATTACATCTGATACTGATAAATCTGCTCTAAGCTATGGTGGGGGCGTGTTCTTTTTCTACTGTATGTTGCTGCCTGCTAATTGGTTAGTATCCTAACCAAAGAAGTACACGCCCACAGCGAAAACTGATTATACCCAATTGGACTAAAAAACATTAAGGCTATGTGCACACGTAGCGGAACTCTTGCGGAAATTACCACGAGAATTCCGGATTCCATTCCGTGGGAAAATCGCATTTTAAATTCAGTAGTAAAAGATAGGATGTAAAAAAAATAAATAAAAAATATTGTTATTCCTACCTTCCGGCGTCCCGCGCAGCCTTCCCGCCTCTCTCCACGCTCCCCGTCCCAGTAATCCTTTGCGCGAATGACTGCGAGATGTCACGTTCCCGCAATGTCATCGCGAATGACCGCGAGACGTCGTGCTCCCGCGAGATCGCAACGTCATCGCGGTCATTCTCGCAAATGATTACTGGGACCGGGAGCGTGGAGAGAGGTGGGAAGGCTGCGCGGGACGCCGGAAGGTAAAAATAACAATATTTTTTATTTTAAAATTCTATTTTTTTACAGGGATATGGTACCCAGAGCCTGGAGCACAGTCTCCTCTCCTCCAGACCGTGGGTACCATCCACAAATGTTCTACATTTCGCATGGTGGGCACAGCCACATGCGGAAAGTAAGCAGAACAATGCATTCCTATGTGGGCTGAATCGCCGCGATTCTGCAAATTAATGAGCATGCTGTGTTTTTTACCGCGAAGCGATTCCACCACGGAAAAAAACGCAGCATTAGCACAGCATTGCGGAATCCCATAGGATTGCATGGGATGCTTATTTTTTGCGTTTTCGCGGCAAAATCGCGCGTTTAAAACCAACGCGAAAAAAACGCGACGTGTGAACACAGCCTAACTGATTAGGCGCTAACTACTTTCATTGCTAATATCTTTGAAACAGATAGGCTAAATAGAAAAAAAATGTTTTATTCCGCACCGAAGCCACTGTTACATTGTTCAACATAAAAATTTGGTGAAAGGTCCTGTTTAGGGCTGCTCATTTCTCAATGTAGCTCTGTTGTATTTAGAGATTATTTTCAGTTGTTTTTTTTTTTTTTTATATTGCTCGTATATCACTCACATACTGCCCTTTTCCCTGGAAGACTCAGAAAGCAAGTCATGTCAGCATGAGTTAAGTCCAGAAAATAATAAGGGTGTGATTGTAGGAAGGTACAGATAATACGTGCCATTTTTTCACTTTATCCCCCCCATAAGATAGGAGAGGATCGTTCATAGAGGCTGGAGTGGGGAGACTGGATATCAGGACGCTGATATTAAACAGCATTATGGCTCATTCACACGTCAGCATTTGGTCAGTATTTTGCATCAGTGTTTGTATGCCAAAGCCAGGAATGGAGCTTACCGAGAAAAAAATATAATTGAAAGACTGACTCCTGTTATTTATTTTGGAGACATTCCTGGTTTTGGCATACAAATACTGATGAAATACTGATCAAAAATATTGATGTGTGAAAGAAGCCTTACTTTGTTTTCCCCAAGGTAATGTGAAAGAGAACGGCACAGGTGACAGACACATATTATTATTATTATTTATTGTTATAGCGCCATTTATTCCATGGCGCTTTACATGTAAGGAGGGGTATACATAAAAACAAGTACAATAATGTTGAACAATACAAGTCATAACTGGTGCAGGAGGAGAGAGGACCCTGCCCGCGAAGGCTCACAATCTACAGGGGATGGGTGAAAATACAGTAGGCGAGGGTAGAGCTGGTCATGCAGCGGTTTGGCGAATCGGTGGTTACTGCAGGTTATAGGCTTGTCGGAAGAGGTGGGTCTTCAGGCTCTTTTTGAAGGTTGCGATGGTAGGTGAGAGTCTGATATGTTGTGGTAGAGAGTTCCAGAGTAGGGGGGATGCACGAGAGAAATCTTGTATGCGATTGTGGGAAGAGGAGATAAGAGGGGAGTAGAGAAGGAGATCTTGTGAGGATCGGAGGTTGCGTGCAGGGAAGTACCGGGAGACAAGGTCACAGATGTATGGAGGAGACAGGTTGTGGATGGCTTTGTATGTCATGGTTAGGGTTTTGTACTGGAGTCTCTGGGCAATGGGGAGCCAGTGAAGGGATTGACAGAGGGGAGAAGCTGGGGAATAGCGGGGGGACAGGTGTATTAGTCGGGCAGCGGAGTTTAGAATAGATTGGAGGGGTGCGAGAGTGTTCGAGGGGAGGCCACTGAGCAGGAGGTTGCAGTAGTCAAGGCGAGAGATAATGAGGGCATGGACTAGGGTTTTTGCAGATTCTTGGTTGAGGAATGAACGGATTCGTGAAATATTTTTGATTTGAAGTCGGCAGGAAGTGGAAAGGGCTTGGATATGTGGTTTGAAGGAGAGATCAGCGTCAAGGATTACTCCGAGGCAGCGAGCTTGTGGGACTGGGGAGAGTGGGCAGCCATTTACTGTAATGGATAGGTTCGTTGGGGTGGTCACGTGAGATGGGCGAAAGATGATGAATTCTGTTTTGTCCATGTTAAGTTTCAGAAATCTGGTAGAGAAGAAGGATGAAATAGTGGACAGACATTGAGGGATTCTGGTTAGCAGGGAGGTGATATCTGGTCCAGAGATGTAGATCTGTGTGTCATCAGCATAGAGATGATACTGAAAGCCATGAGATTCTATGAGCTGTCCCAGGCCAAAGGTGTAAATGGAGAAGAGCAGGGGTCCTAGGACTGAACCTTGTGGGACTCCGACAGATAGGGGGAGAGGTGAGGAGGTGGTGTGTGAGTGGGAGACGCTGAATGTCCGGTCTGTTAGGTATGATGAGATCCAGGACAAGGCCAAGTCTGTGATGCCAAGGCATGAGAGGGTCTGTAATAGTAGGGAGTGGTCCACTGTGTCAAAGGCAGCCGACAGGTCCAGGAGGAGGAGGACGACAGAGTAGTGTCGCTTTCTATTGGCGGTTAAGAGGTCATTGGTGACCTTAGTAAGGGCAGTTTCGGTGGAGTGGTGTGACCGGAAGCCAGATTGTAAGCGGTCGAAGAGGGAGCAAGAAGAGAGATGGGAGGACAGTTCAAGGTAGACGTGTTGTTCCAGTAGCTTGGAGGCATAGGGGAGAAGTGATATAGGGCGATAGCTAGATACAGAGGATGGGTCAAGAGAGGGCTTTTTGAGGATAGGTGTGATTGAGGCATGTTTAAAGCTTGAGGGGAAAACACCAGTTGTTAGTGATAGGTTGAAGAGATGGGTAAGGGTTGGGATGAAGACTGTGGTGAGGTTTGGGATGAAGTGGGAAGGGATCGGGTCAAGTGCACAAGTGGTGAGATGTGATCTTGAGAGTAGAGTGGAGAGTCGATCTTCTGTAATGGTGGAGAAGTTGGTTTTGGAGGTGGAGGGCTGGGAAGACGGGAGAAGGGGCTCTGGGGGTTGTTGACCAAAACTGTCTCTGATGTTATCAATCTTCTGCTTGAAAAATGAGGCAAATGTGAGTGATATGGGAAAGAAAACATCACAGCATTCTAGAAAGGGTTTAATCACAAGCTGACAAGTCAGCGCATTGCCACATTAGGATGCTCAGGTCGGTGATCAGCTACAATCAGAAATGGACTGGCCCTAACCAAGGCTGATGGAACCTGTTCTTCTCTGTGTGGCCACCAGATGGCACTCACTATCTTACAATGATGTCTGGTATAGAAGAAGTGAATGGTTCTCTATAGCTAGAAGGCAAGGTGAGGACTTCCCTGCCACATGTGGGTTCTCATCTATACCTATGACTGAGGAAAATGGATCCTCAATCAGTTTTGACGATGGAATTTCTCTCCAAAATCCACATAAAAATGTTCCAGATTTGCTTGCAGCGAGCTTCCCATTCATTTGAATGATTAAACGCGCCTATAGTATTTAAGTGTATATTTTTATGAGCGTGTTAAAAAATATGTAAGTTCAATTTAAATGGCGAATTTTCTGTAAGCTGCACCAATACATGGTTTTTTTTTTTGCATGTTTTTTGTTGAGGATTTGCAACGGAAACGCTCTAAAAATCACACCATATTGATACACCCAATGTCCTACTTAAAAACTAATCAAAACAGAGACAAAAACAGTGTGGTCTTAAAAACCTCAAAGCCAATGTGTATTGTAGAAAGACTTTTTTTCCATGTGAATTTTTTTCAGGCAGAGCATACTCTAATGTACAGAGCGTATATACATACAGGCATACAAGCCGTATACACCAGTGATCTCCAACCCGTGGCTCTCCGCTCCACAGACTGTCAGGTACAGGTGGTGAAAATCGGACCGCCGGACCCCTTATGTTGGCCTTGTAAGTAGGGATGAGCGAGTATACTCGTTAGTAGAGTTGAGCGACTTTTGGTTTTTTAGGGTCGCGTTTCGTTTCGTGAAACCCGACTTTTCCAAAAGTCGGGTCGAGCAAGATCGTCCGATTATAGGGAAAAGTCGGGGTCGTCCCGAAACACGAAACCCAATGTAAGTCAATGGGGAATAAAAGTCGGCAGTGAGAGGAGGACAGGAAACACACCTACAGTGCCCATTTGAATGCCAAAAGCATCAATTCTTCTTACTTAAGCTTGTCAACCTTAATTAACTTCATAATACAAGTTACGCACTGAAAAGGGGGGGGGGGGCTGGCTCCAGGTTTTCATGTGCCCTGGGCGAAAGAGCGCCCCTTTAACACATACCACAACTCATCATGCTCCGATACGGCAGAGAAATAGCGGTATAGTACAATGAAAAATACTTCACTTTTTACATCTCATGACGAGGCCCATCTATTTCTCCATACAGAATCATTGGTCCCATATAATGTTTGAAACAGTATATGATGAGCTCCACATAATGCTACAGTATATGTTGGTCCCCATGGATGAAGCTCCACTCTCTTATGGGCCCAAATAATGCTCCAAACATAATGGGCCCCATTTCTAATGCTCTAGTGTATAATGGGCCCTGTAAATGCTGCTCCAGTGTCTGATGTCCACCTGTGGAATGTTCCAGTGTATGGTGGGCCCCATCTATCATTCTCCAGAGTATAGTGCTCCCCAAAAATTGCTGTCCCAACATTGAAAACAATCAAATAAGTCTCCTCGCTAGGGAATCCCTGTACTTGTCTGGACTCCTCGTCGTCCCCATCTTCCATCTCACTGCACAGTATTTCAACTTTGCAAGTGCTGTGATCCTGAGCAAGCAGGGGGGGCCCACTCGTTGGCGACGGCACTGGCACAGGGCCCCTGATAGTACGGTGGTGTGTCTGATGGCGGGTGGGCCGAACCTGCACTTTCATCTGTCGCTTCCTCTTTGTCACCGTGTAAGATGGAACTGTATATGGGAAGGGTAACCTGAGTTTCATCAGGGTCAGATTCAGGCCGTGTAGCGTGCGAGGGGAATGTAGTGGTCTGGGTCAATGTACCAGCAGATTCATCGAGCAGTGGCTGGGCATCAGTGCACTTGTGTCGCCCCCAGGAGTACGGTCGCCACAGTGGCATTACCTTCCTCCTAGGGAGTGTGATGTCATGCTTGGGAGCAACGAACGATCTCTCTAGCAGGTTAACTGATTGGGCGGCGTTATTCCCACGAGTCACGACCCTCCAAACAGCGTTCATGAAGGCAAAGTGTTTGTTTTACGTGGGCAGTATGGTTGCAAAGCTGAACCTTAAAGGAATGTCCAGAAGGGCACCACCAGGAGTGGAGCCTACGGTTAAATTCGACTCCACCTGGGAAACCTCAACCATGCCAGCTACAGAACAGATGCACACATTGCAAGCTTAATTCCGTTAACGAACGAGACTCCGTCATGCCCCGCGGTCCGAGTCCGGCTTACTAGAGGGACACGTGAGGCTCTGGCACATGAGATTGGCCAATAACTGGTGTGTCATGCCCTTTCATGTCCGTGGCTGCATGTGCGCTACATTGAAAAGGCCAGCGTTTGTCGCTTACAGGTGCAGATAACCCGCTGAACAACGTTAGTGATGGGGATCACTGATTACAATTATTACCCGCGAACAATGATTTCCCAGTAAGTGCAGGTCAACCGCAGTTCCGGAATTAGGCCTAACCGTCATTCCTGAAAAAATGAAAAACTTACGTGTGCAAACCACAGGTGCTATAGCTTGCTTAACAGCTCGCCAGCCGTTCTCACGCCCAGTATGGATTACACGTGATTGCACAAAGGTGAGAAAGGGTACCGTATCCCCAGATAACATGTATGGATAGCGTACACATTCAAAATATATGTCTATACATCAGGAGGCAGGCTCAGACGGTGTTAGGCCCAGTATGGATTGCACGTGATTGCACAAAGGTTAGAAAGGGTACCGTATCCCCGGATAACATGTATGGATAGCGTACACATTCAAAATATATGTCTATACATCAGGAGGCAGGCTCAGACGGTGTTAGGCCCAGTATGGCTTGCACGTGATTGCACAAAGGTGAGAAAGGGTACCGTATCCCCGGATAACATGTATGGATAGCATACACATTCAAAATATATGTCTATACATCAGGAGGCAGGCTCAGACGGTGTTAGGCCCAGTATGGATTGCACGTGATTGCACAAAGGTTAGAAAGGGTACCGTATCCCCAGATAACATGTATGGATAGCGTACACATTCAAAATATATGTCTATACATCAGGAGGCAGGCTCAGACGGTGTTAGGCCCAGTATGGATTGCACGTGATTGCACAAAGGTTAGAAAGGGTACCGTATCCCCAGATAACATGTATGGATAGCGTACACATTCAAAATATATGTCTATACATCAGGAGGCAGACGGTGTTAGGCCCAGTATGGATTGCATGTGATTGCACAAAGGTTAGAAAGGGTACCGTATCCCCAGATAACATGTATGGATAGCGTACACATTCAAAATATATGTCTATACATCAGGAGGCAGGCTCAGACGGTGTCAGGCACAGTATGGATTTGACGGCCCAGACTACACAGCGGAGGAGCAGGGAGAGGTAAAGATTGCAAATGCTGGGGCCCTGCCCAAGCAAAGGGGGCCCACTCGTGGGCGTCGGTACTGGCACTGGGCCCCTCATAGTACGGCGGTGTGTCTGACGGCGGGTGTGCACCACCACCGTCAGAGACACTTGATTGCACTATGAGGGACCCTGTGCCAGTGCCCGCGCCCAAGAGTCGGCCTACCCACCTGTCCAGGGCAACGGCACTCGCACGGTGTCGTGCACTAGGTGGTGACCCCGGCCATGGGGGGGGAGGCAGCACAGTTAGGGAGTTTTAGAAAGTGGCATATGTTGATGTTGGACATTCAGCTGATGCAAAAGGTGAAATAGGTCAAGTCCCAGGAAGAGGTGGACCAAAGCAAGCCATTTTTCTGTCACCCTATGTGTCATCAGGGGAAGGTGGGACAAAATCCTTGGAAACCCATGCGTGGTTCATTTTAATGAAGGTTAGATCATCCACATTTTGGGTTGACAGACGGGTCCTTTTTTCTGTCAGGATTGATCCAGCGGCACTGAAGACTCTTTCCGATAGCACACTTGCAGCTGAGCAAGCGAGCTCCTGTAAGGCATATTGTGCCAATTCAGGCCAGGTGTCCAGTTTAGCGGCCCAATAGTCAAAGGGGAATGACCTGTGTGGGAGAACATCGATATGGGAGGAAAAGTAGTTTGTAACCATAGTTGACAACTGCTGTCTCCTGTCACTTTCCATCGATGCAGTATTACCAGTTGTGTGAGCGGTACTTGAAAAATCAGTCCACAACATTGTCATGAAACCCCTGTCTCCAACGCCACTTCTGCTGTGTGCACCACGAACACCTCTGCCAAGCTGCCCCCGGCCCGTACGGCTCGTGTGAGAACCATCATCGCTGCTGTGTGCTGGGAATGCCTCAAGCAACCGATTTACCAGAGTTGCTTGTTTATTAGCCAATATTAGGTCAAGGTTCTCCTGTGGCATGATGTTTTGTAATTTGCCTTTATAGCGTGGATCCAGGATGCTGGCCAACCAGTAGTCGTCATCGTTCATCATTTTGGCAATGCGGGGGTCCCTTTTTAGGATCTGCAAGGCATAATCTGACATGTGGGCCAATGTTCCCGGTGTCAATGATGCAATGATGCACTGCGAGTGCTGGTTGGAGGAGCACTTTCTGGCAAATCCACATCCCTCCAGTCACGCACAAACCCTGTACCAGACCTTGCCACGCCAACATTTTCACTTGCCCCACGAGATGCATCCTCCTCCCCTAAGTAATCATCCCCATCATCCTCCTCCTCCTCCTCCTCTTCCTCCACCTCCTCCAGGAGAGGTCCCTGAGCAGACAATGGCTGAATGTCATCAAGGATTCCCTCCTCCTCTTCCTCCTCATCAACATTGGCTGCAGAAGCCTGCTCCTTAAGGTGCGTCAAAGTTTGCATGAGCAGACGCATAAGTGGGATGCTCATGCTTAGGATGGTGTCGTCTGCGCTTACCAGCCGTGTGCATTCCTCAAAACACTGAAGGACTTTACAGAGGTCTTTCAGCTTCGACCACTGCACACCTGTCAACTCCATGTCTGCTCTCAAAGTGCCTGGCCGTGTATCCTCCCACAAATGCATTATGGCCTGCCTCTGCTTGCACAGCCGCTCCACCATGTGCAGGGTGGAGTTCCACCTTGTTGCAATGTCGATAATGAGGCGGTGGTTGGGAAGGTGGAGCAATCGCTGCAGCTTCTGCATACGAACGGAGTGTACAGGCGACCGGCGGATGTGCGCGCACAGTCTTCGCACCTTCTGGAGCAGGGCTGTTAACTCCGGATAATTTTTGAGGAAGCACTGCACCACCAGGTTCAAGGTGTGAGCCAAGCAAGGTATGTGGCTGAGTTCTGAAAGGGCTATGGCTGCCACAAAATTACGGCCGTTATCACTAACTACCTTGCCTGCCTCAAGATGTACACTGCCCAGCCATGACTCAGTTTGTCGCTTCAAGTACTCGGCCAGCACCTCGGCGGTGTGTCTGTCGCCCAAACACATCATCTGCAACACAGCCTGCTGACGCTTTCCACTAGCTGCTCGATAGGGGGACACCTCGTGTGCAACAGTGGCAGCTGCAGATGGAGTGCTCGTACGACTGCGCTCTGTGGACGAGCTTTCGCTTCTGGAGGAGGAGGAGGGTCGAACGCCTACAGCCAACTGTTTCCTATACCGTGGGCTAGGCAGCACTGTCCCACCACCGCTGTCCCCTGTGGACCCTGCATCCACCACATTAACCCAGTGCGCAGTGATGGACACGTAACGGCCCTGGCCATGCCGACTGGACCATGCATCAGTTGTAAGGTGCACCTTTCCGCTCACTGACTGCTTGAGTGCATGGACAATGCGGTCTTTCACATGATGGTGGAGGGCTGGGATGGCTTTGCAAGAGAAGAAGTGGCGACTGGGTAGGTCATAGCGTGGTACTGCATAGGCCATGAGTTCGCGGAAAGCTGCGCTTTCCACCAACCGAAAGGGCATCATCTCAAACGAGATTAGTTTGGCAATGTGGGCGTTCAAACCCAGTGTACGCGGATGAGAGACTGAGTACTTTCTTGACCTACTCATAGTGTCTGGGAGGGTGAGCTGGACTTGAGAGCTGCATATGGTGGAAGTAGCGGTGGACAGGGCGGACTGAGAGAGGGTTGATGATGGTGATGGAGTTGGTGTTCTTTCTGATGGCCTAGAATCAGTCTTTCGTTGATATAACAGTGGGATTCCCTGACTGCTGTGGCCTTGCAACGACACCTCAACATTTGCTGCTGTGCTAACCGGTGGGCTTACAGTGGGGGAAACAATGTAGCATTGCTGACTACCTTCGTTGTGATCAGTTGCACATGTGGCACTTGAGGTTTGGTGTTGTGTCCACGCTTGCAAGTGCATGCTGGTTAAATGTCTAAGCATGCAACTGGTATTCAAATTTTTCAGATTTTTCCCTCGGCTAAAGGTCTTTGCGCACTTCTTACAGATAACCTTGGCCTGATCATGAGGATTTTGTTCAAAAAAGTGCCACACTGCACTCTTCCTACTTTGGCAGACATTTT
Organism: Dendrobates tinctorius; assembly: GCF_039654945.1. Lineage (NCBI taxonomy): Eukaryota > Metazoa > Chordata > Amphibia > Anura > Dendrobatidae > Dendrobates > Dendrobates tinctorius. The sequence goes on along the minus strand of NW_027361738.1, from coordinate 84,921,790 downwards.
GCGGCCTAGCACGCTGTGATCTTTTGACCCTCTGGACAAGCTGTCCAGCAACTCTTTTGATTTTTGGAACCTGTCTTTGGAGTGCTCCGGACCTGACAGATAACAGCTGTTGCGATGTCGATGTCTGCTGTGGATGCTCCTCATCTGAGCTATTGGAAGCAGCACCCTCTTCCCCCAATGGATGCCAATCTGGGTCAACAACTGGGTCATCCATCACCTCCTCTTCTATGTCATGTGCACCTTCCTCTGTGTCACCGTGTATGGTGGTATAGTGTGCGGGAAGGGGCACCTGAGTCTCATCAGGGTCAGAATCTGGCTCTGTACACTGCGAGGACAATGTAGTGCTCTGAGTGAATGTACCAGCAGAATCATCCATCAGCGGCTGTGCATCAGTGCACTCCATGTCAGATTCATCTTGGCCTGGGTAATTCACCATTTGACTTGATAATCCAGGCATGGTATGTGAAAACAGCTCCATGGAGTAATCAGTAGTATGGCCTGTGTCATCCTTCAATCTTGGTTGGGGTGAAGGACACAAGGAAAGGTGTGGTTCATGAACATTAGCCTCCAATGACGACTCAGTGCTTTTACTTTTTACAACTGAAGAAGAGGAGGCGATAGAGCTGGAGGCTGAGTCAGCAATGTAAGACAAAACTTTTTCCTGATGCTCTGGCTTTAAAAGCGGTTTGCCAACTCCTAGAAAACTAAGCCTTTGAAGCCTTATGGAGCCAGACGATGACGCAGGCTCAACACCTCCTGCATTCGGTCCTATTTTGCTCTTGCCACTACCATCAGATCCACCACCAACACCATCATTACCAGCTGCCAACCCCCGCCCAATTCCACAGCCTCTTCCACCAGCCTTCCTCATTTTTGGTAGAAATGTAGACAAAATCCAACAAACTATATAGTAATGTAAAACAAGGTACAAGGTGTCTATAGGACAGGGGAGATTTTGAATTTCTGCTCACACTAGTGGACACTGGACACTTTTGGATTGTGTGAGGCCCACTGAATATCTAAGCGCTATGTCACAGGCTCGATGGCACAGCTGTGACCAAAGTGACTAGAGGATAAGTGAGATTTTGAATTTCTGCTCACACTAGTGGACACTGGACACTTTTGGATTGTGTGAGGCCCACTGAATATCTGAGCGCTATGTCACAGGCTCGATGGCACAGCTATGACCAAAGTGACTAGAGGATAAGGGAGATTTTGAATTTCTGCAGACACTTGTGGACACTGGACACTTTTGGATTGTGTGAGGCCCACTGAATATCTGAGCGCTATGTCACAGGCTCGATGGCACAGCTGTGACCAAAGTGACTAGAGGATAAGTGAGATTTTGAATTTCTGCACACACTAGTGGACACTGGACACTTTTGGATTGTGTGAGGCCCACTGAATATCTGAGCGCTATGTCACAGGCTCGATGGCACAGCTGTGACCAAAGTGACTAGAGGATAAGGGAGATTTTGAATTTCTGCAGACACTTGTGGACACTGGACACTTTTGGATTGTGTGAGGCCCACTGAATATCTGAGCGCTATGTCACAGGCTCGATGGCACAGCTGTGACCAAAGTGACTAGAGGATAAGTGAGATTTTGAATTTCTGCAGACACTGGACACTTTTGGATTGTGTGAGGCCCACTGAATATCTGAGCGCTATGTCACAGGCTCGATGGCACAGCTGTGACCAAAGTGACTAGAGGATAAGGGAGATTTTGAATTTCTGCAGACACTTGTGGACACTGGACACTTTTGGATTGTGTGAGGCCCACTGAATATCACAGCGCTATGTCACAGGCAGAAATTGGCTAGTGTATCACAAACTACAAGGTGTATGTAGAATTGGGCAGAGTAGGAATCTCCCTAGAGTGCAGGTCTGTAAGAACGGAATATGTCCTTGACTTATTCTCACAGAGTGACACAGATAGCTTCACTGTGGCTGTGATAACAGCCGTTACACGGTACTGTGTGAGGAGCGTACACCGCTGTATGGTGTGAAAAAATGCACGCTCAGTACCTCAGCAGGACAAAAAAAAAAATTGGGATTGCTTTTAAAAAAGCAGTTTGCAGAGCAGTGGGTAAACAGCAATGCAGCTGTCAGGAAGCCTTAGAAGGCAGCCCAACAACCAACACCACTGATACACCACAATATAGCCTCCCCTTGCACTGCACACATAGTGACTGGTGTGTTGTACAGGCACAATCGCTAGCAGCAGAAGCAGTTTTTTTTTCTTCTTCCCTGCCTAATGCTCTCCCTACAGAATCAGCAGCAACCTCTCCCTATGCTAAGATCGGCAGAAGTAAGATGGCGGTCGGCGTGCACGCCCTTTTATACCCCCTGTGACGCCCACCAAAGCAAGCCAATCACTTGCATGCCCTTCTGAAAGATGGTGGTGACCCGTGCCTATGTCATCACGTTGCCCACAGTGTCCGTGGATCCTGATTGGCTGAAAAAGAGCGCAAAACAAACTTTTGAAACGCGACTTTGGCGCGTAAGTCGCCGACCTCGTGGCCGACCTCATCCTAGGGTCGGGTTTCGTTTCATGAAACCCAACTTTGCCAAAAGTCGGCGACTTTTGAAATTTTTCCACCCTTTTCGCTCAACTCTACTCGTTAGGATTCGATACTCGGAGAGTAATGCGGTACTCGAATCCTGGCGAGTAAATTTCACTACTCGTTTCGTAATATTCGGCACAGTCCCAGCACAGCCCAACACAACACAGTACCTGCTCAGTCCCCGCACAGTCCCTGCACAGCCCAGCACAGGCCCGGCACAGTCCCCGCACAGCCAGGCACAGTCCCAGCACAGCCCAACACAGTACCTGCTCAGTCCCCGCACAGTCCCTGCACAGCCCGGCACAGTCCCAGCACAGCCTAGCACAGTACCTGCTTAGTCCCTGCACAGCCTAGCACAGGCCCGGCACAGTCCCCGCACAGCCCGGCACAGTCCCTGCACAGCCCAGCACAGGCCCCGCACAGCCCAACACAGTCCCGCACAGCCCGGCACAGTACCTGCTCAGTCCCTGCACAGCCCAGCACAGTCCCGCACAGCCCGGCACAGTCCCCGCACAGCCCGGCATAGTCCCCGCACAGCTCGGCACAGTACCTGCTCAGTCCCCGCACAGGCCCGGCACAGTCCCCGCACAGCTCGGCACAGTACCCGCACAGCTCGGCACAGTCCCCGCACAGCCCGGCACAGCCCCCGCATAGCCTGGCACAGTCCCTGTACAGCCCAGCACAGGCCCCGCACAGTACCTGCTCAGTCCCCGCACAGCCCGGCACAGTCCCTGCACAGCCCGGCACAGGCCCGGCACAGTCCCCGCACAGCTCGGCACAGTCCCCGCCCAGCCCGGCACAGTCCCCGCACACACACACAGCCCATTACTCACATTTCCCATAGACTTACATTGGACTCGCTACTCGTTACTAGTACCCGAGTATTAGGAGCTACTCGTAACGAGTACAGCGAGTCCGAGTATTTCACTACTCGCTCATCCCTACTTATAAGTGATCTGTGTCCGTCGGACGGGAGACATAAGAGGCGCCTCCTACCTCTCGATATCTGTGGCTCTGATTTTGATTAACCGGTCCGGCGCGACGTCGTTGTTGCGGCGTGATGCATGTGTGCATCAAAAGAAAAACTGCAGATTACTGGAGGTAGAAGATGGCTCTCTGGGGTCCTGCCGGACAGATATAGAGAAGGCAAACAGTGCAAATATTTTTATTAAACCCAATTGCAAATATGATTTTTAGCCTCAAATACATTATGTATAAAAAAAATAATAGCCCAAAACATGGACAAACTCTCTAACCCCTTCACTCTCCCGCCACCCTTCTCTCCCCTAGTCTGTTTTCACCTTCCTGACCAGGACAACTTTTAAAAAATTTTAAATTTAAACTTGTTTTATTTTCCCAATGATTCTGAGACTTTTTTTTTCGTGACACATTGTACTTCATTAGTAGTAAATTTTCAGTCAAACATTGTTTGCGTTTATTTGTGAAAATATCAGAATTTTTTTGAAAATTTCTCAATTTTCAAATTGTGAATTTTTATGCCTTATACCAGAGAGTTATATCACACAAAATAGATAATAAAGAACATTTCCCACATGTCTACTTTACATGAGCATCATGCTTGGAACATAATTTTTTTTCCATTAGTAAGTTAGAAGGGTTAACGGCTTATCAGCAATTTCTCATTTTTCCAACAAAATTTCCAGGGTAAAAGAAGAAAATGAACAGTACAGTTTTTTGTGCAATTTCTCCTGATTACGCCGGTACCCTATATGTGGGGGAAAACTACTGTTTGGGTGCATGGCAGAGCTCAAAAGGGAAGGAGCACCAACTGAATTCTGAAGCTCAATTTTGGCTGGAATAGATTGCGGATGCCATGTCATATTTGAAGAGTCCCTGACATGCCTAAACAGTGGAAACCCTCACAAGTGACCCCATTTTGGAAACTACACCTCTTGAGAAATTTATATAGGGGTGCAGTGAGCATTTTTAACCTTCTGGCGATACACAGAATTGAGTAACAATGGAAAATCACAATTTTTTTCCACTAAAATTTTGGTTAGGTCCCAAGTTTTTAATTTTGCAAAGGTGTAATAGGAGAAAACGAACAGTAAAATTTGGTGCGCACTTCCTCAATTATGTCAATACCCCATAGGAGGTAAAAAACAAACAAACTACTTTTCAGACACAGTGCAAAGTTCAGAAGGGAAGAAGCACCATATTGGAGTGCCGATTTTGCTTTTCGGTTTGGGGGTGTCATGTCACATTGACAGAGCTCCTCAGGTGCCAGAACAGCAGAACCCCCCCATAAGTGACCCCATTTTACAAACTACACCTCTCAATAAAATTCGTTTAGGGGTGCAGTGATCATATTGACACCACAGGTGTCTCACATAATTTTATACCATAGGACAGTGAAGAAAAAATAATTACATTTGTACCACAAAAATGTTGATTTAACCCCAGATTTTACATTTTCACAAGGGGAAATGTGTAGAAATGGCGCCAAAATTTGTCCCACAATTTCTGCTGAATGTGGAAATACCCCATTTGTGGCTGTACAGTACTGCTTAGCCACACAGTGAGAGTCAGGAGGAACGGAGCGCTATTAGACTCTTGGGAACAAATGATCTTAGAATAGTTTGCGGACTCCATATACAGAGCCCCTAAGTGCTTGAAGAGCAAAATTCCCCCTCAGTTTTGGAAATTACACCCATCTGGGAATTCATCTACAGGTGTAGTAACAATTTTGACTCCAGGGATGTTTTCCAGAAACAAGCAGCAGTGGTTTTGCTGAGTGAAAATTGCAAATCTTCTGTTGTAGTGCCCGTACATTGTAGTGCCCAGTACATTATTGGCCAGCTCGTACTTCTGGAGACATGCAACTATAAATTAAGTGAACTCTCATCTCTACAGAAATGCCAAACATGTGGACGCTAAATGTGGTTTAGGCAGGGCTGGCATCAGTACCCAGGCAAGTGTTGGGGTCCTGAGCAGGCGGGGTTGCCCACTCGCTGTCAGGGAGACCCACTTTCTCAGGACCCAGAGTACTTGCAATACTTACCTCTCCTTGTTCCTCCGCTGCAGTGTCTTCCACGTCTTCTGACTCTGTGACGTTCAGGTCAGAAGGTGTGAATCACGTCTGTGTGCCCGCTGCTCTGAGCAGTCACCGTGCGGAGAGCTGGAAGACGGTGACACTGAGGAGTTCAGAGCAGAGCAGCGGCCAGCGAGTAGAGGTGAGTATTTCTTTTTTTTATGTTTGGAGCATCATTAATGGGGACCATCATACACTGGAGCATTATATATGGGGCCCATCATATATGGAGCATTATATGGGGAATATTGTACACTGGAGGATTATATGGGGCCCATCATATACTGTTTGGAGCATTATATGGGGCCCATTCTGTATAGAGCAATATATGGGGCCCATTATTCTGTATGAAATAATATATGGGGCTCATTATTCTGTATGGAGCACTATATGGTGCCCATAATACTGTATGGAGGACTATACTGTCCGGTTTCTGACCTAGTGTAGAATTTACAATAGATATCACTCATGTAATGTAAGACGTAAGTGAAATCTTTGGCATTTTACTATACCTATATTTCTCTGCCGTATCTGTGCATCATGAATCGTGGTATGTTCAAGGGCCCGCTGAGACTATTTCACCTGGGGTCTACGAAAACCTGGAGCCAGCCATGGGTTTAGGCACACTGTGTGGCTCAGAAGGTAGAGAGCATTTATATTGGGGAATGGAGAATTTGAGGGATTTCGTTTGGTGGGCGAGGAGCCATAATGCTATTCAATAGTCTTTCTGATAAAAGTAACATGGAAGCCCCCTAAACTTCCATTATAGGAAAGTTGCTGAAAGACCCAGTCTGCAGGGTGCAAACGACAGGATTCTATTGATGCAAAAAATTCTTCATTTATTAAAGAACCAATTGGAATTTAAGAGTCCACAACGCATTTCAACGGAATAGATCCGTCTTCATCAGGTGATATTATACACTCAATGAAAAGGGGGAAAAAAAGGAACAGCAACCAATAAAAATGCAGAAGCAATTAAAACAGTTCAAAAACAATTGACACATGAAATAATTAAAAGTCTGATAATGGCCATATAAAAAGTGTACAAAACATAAATACAATAACATGTTAAAAAAGAAATGAGTAGGGATAAAACACCACTAAAAAACTTCAAAAATGTGGAAGGTGCATTTTGATAAAAGAATCTCTGGTATCAAATGGCTTTTTCATTGGTAAGGTTTAAACCTTCTGGTGCCAGTGTGCCAAGTTTAAAAATCCAGAAGCTTTCCCTTCTTATTAGGTTGCCAAATCGGTCGGTCACATTGTCTGGAATATGATCTACAGTGGTGAGTTTCAGTGAGCTCTGATTTTTATTGTGTATTAGGAGAAAATGTTTAGAGAGACTATGCAGTAGAAATCCATTACCTCGTTATGGGGAATCTTCCGCAGGGGTTCCGTCTGAATCCCACATTTCAGAGATTTACACGGAAGCCACGGTGTAAGAACTTAGAGTAGAGCACAGGATAAATGTGCGCCGAGCCTCACTGCGATCTTTGGGAGGCAGAATGAAAAAAAATCAACAGCAGATGAATAATTAGTTTTATTTATTTTTCATGCCGTTCAATCGTGAGGAATACGTGATTAGACAACTTTATTTTTTGGGGCAGTGCGATTACAGCAATACCAGATATGAAGAATGTTGGAGATATAATCATGTCAATCATTTGTATCTCATTTGGGTCTCGATCCATTCTAGCTCCCCAAGATGGTGAGATATGTAGAATGGCTAGTAGGAGCCAGGTAGCAAAGCTGTGTTTGGTCTCAACACGTAGAATGGGCCTGGCTGGATCCAATGGCATCTAAACTGCCTCTCTAGGTGTCACGTCCGCCATGTCTGCCATGTCTGTTTGTCTCAAGAACTCCTGGAGCGATGTGCATGCGCATGTTTTGTCTGCTGTCCTGCATGTTCGCTAGAGCTGTGTGCAGACTCACCTCATGTCTGAGCTGCAGGATCCCTGCGTTTCTGCTCTGCCTTCTGTGATCTTCTCGTCATGTCTGGAGTCCTTGATCATGTGATGTTTCTTAAGATCCTGCACTGTCTGGTTCTGCAATCATCTCGTCATGTCTAGAATCCCGGATCATGTGTTCTTCCTAGGATCCTGCACTGGTTGGTTCGGTGATCATCTCGTCATGTCTGAAACCCTGATCATGTGACGTTTCCTAAGATCCTGCACTGTCTGGTTCTGCTATCATCTCGTCATGTCTAGAATCCCGGAAGTTCTCCCCTGGTCCTGACCTGGAGGAGGAGGTGCTATGCCCTATATCAGGCCGCCTCTTCCTAGGCTCAGGGCCTGATTATTGTGTTGCTTCCCTGCAAGGCTCTGGGTCTGTGGGGTTGCTCCCTCTATTCTGTGCCCTTGCACTTTGCTCTGTAGTGCGTCTCTGCACACGCTCCGTGCTCGTATTCCGCCTCTTGTCTTGTGCCATGTCTTGTGTTGTCTCTCGTGCCATGTTTGTCTTTGCCTTACTTTGCCTTGTAGTCCTTCTGCTGTTCTTTGTCTTAGTCTGTTTTGCTATGTCTCGCCTTAGCTATGCTTTGACTTGTAGTCCTTCCTTTGTTCTCTGCCTCGCCTGTTTTGCCATGTCTTGCTTTTGCTATGCTTTGACTTGTAGTCCTCCCTGTGTTCTCTGCCTTGCTATTCCTTGCTTTGTGTTCCTCCCTATGGTCTCAGTCTTTGCTTGCTCTGCCTCGCTCTCTCCTATGGTGCTCTGTAGTGCTCCCTGGCACACGCACCATTTCTCCTCTCCTTAGTGCTCGTTTCTTTGTCTAGTCCCAAGGTCTTCCCTTGGCCCGGCTCTGGGCTTCTGCCTACGCTCCGCTGCTAGACTCTGTCCTCTCTCTGACCTGGCTCTGTTTCTGCCTGTATTCCTTGCCTTGTTCCCTGCCTTGTCCTTGCATTGAACCCCGGCGTGGGTTCCCCTTGGCCGTCTCCTGTGCCGTGGTAAGTGCCACGTGTTTGTGTACAGCCGTGTGTACTGGCCAGTGTGGCGTGCCCCCTGCGTGGCTCCTAGCATGCAGCCCTTCCTTGTGCCCTGGCGTGGCTCCTAGCACGCACCCTGCCTTGAACCCTGGCGTGGCTACTAGCACGCACCCTGCCCTGAACCTGGCGTGGCTCCTAGCACGAAGGTTCCTTTGCCCCCTCCTGTGCCTTAGTCGTGCCTCGTGCTGGCGTTACAGCCGTGTGCATTGGCCAGTGAGGTGTGCGTCCCTGCGTGGCTCCTAGCACGCAGCCCTTCCTTGTGCCCTGGCGTGGCTCCTAGCACGCACCCTGCTCTGAACCCTGGCGTGTCTCTACACGCACTCTGTCTTGTGCCTTGGCGTGTCTCTACACGCACTCTGTCTTGTACCTTGTGCCTTGGCGTGTCTCTACACGCACTCTGTCTTATCCTATGCTTTGGCGTGGCTCTACACACGCACCCTGTCTCGTTTGTGAACCCTGGCGTGTCCCCTACACACGCACCTCGCTTTGAACCCTGGCGTGTCCCCTACACACGCACCTAGCCTTGGACCCTGGCGTGTCCCCTACACACGCACCTAGCCTCGGACCTTGGCGTGTTCCCTAAACACGCACCCTGCTTGGATATCTGTCGTGCCTCCTTGCCTGAACCCTGGTTTGCCTGCCGGATGCCCGGAACCTGCCGACCGTTGCCAGAGGTCCGGAACCAGATGACTACGGCCTGATGTCCGGAGCTGACGTCCGCAGCCTGATCCCTGGACCCTGTCGGTTTGCCAGCAGTCCGGAGTCCGATGCCATCATGCCATTACCTGTGCCTAGGCGTGCCATCTGGCACGTACCATGTTATGGACCTTGGCGTGCCCACGCGCGCACCTTGCACGTTTTGCTTGTTTTCTCTGTATGTGATCTTGTGTTATTCTAATGAAGATACCTTGCACCTACGTCTAGTCTCGTCTTGCTTCCTGCTCGTCCTTGTCGTCAGACACTCGTCTAGTGTCCCCTGAGCCGGCCGTCTGGTCCCAGCAGTCGTGGTGGCTCACCCCCTTGGTCTTGCCCCTGACACTCCCTGTATAGGGGGTGGATTCTCACAAGGTCAGCTCGCCCTCGGTGGGTGGGTGCCACGACCCAGAGGGTCCACTCAAAAAATGGGCTCAGCAGGAGCTGAGTCCGTCACACTAGGACCGTCAATGAAGGCGTTATGCCCCATCATAGGTTTTGGAGTTTTTAGATGCCAGAAGCAAGGGGGTGGAGGTGTGAAGAATATTGAAGATATCATTTATTGTCAATAATTTGTATCTTATTTGTCATGGGATTATAAAGCCCCCTTCTTTTGTGCCTCTGCAACAGGACACCTAGCTCACCTGGGGGTCTAGCCTCAAAAGGCTGTGAGTGACAGATCTAACACCTTGAGCCAGCTAAGCTCAGGACAAAAGGCATGCTTGCAATGTGGAATCTATGCTGTCTAAGTGCTTGGTTCAGACGGCTAGATTTTCATAAAGAGAATATGGACTTATGGTATGTCATAATAACCACACACCTGTTACATGTTTGAGATCTCTGGAATGGGCCGAACACCTTGCAGGGTCTTGATCCGTCTTAGCACCTCAGGGTTGGGAGATACATAGAAAAGCTAGTAGGAGCCAGGTAGCAAAGCTGTGTTTTGGTCTCAATGCATAGCAGAGGCCCGGCTGGATTCTATGGCACCAAAACTGCCTCCTTATGACCGTCCTTTAAGGAGTTATGTCTCATCTTAGGTTTTGGAAATTTTAGCTGCCAGAGGCAAGGGGAGGGGATTTAGATTCACCACAGAGGGCAGGAGGGGAGTGACCCATAGGGGTTAAATGCTCGTGTAAAGCGTGGCCTATTGCTTTTTCTCTGGGGAGGTCGCAACGACATATCATGTGGGGAGAAGTCAATGAACAGAGAGTACCACAAGAATCCCACGTTGCAGCCCCTCCCCCCACAAGCCATGATAACTGATCTTATATTCTACATACTTTGTCGGACCACTATTGTATTTGCATATCTGACCATTTAATATATATATAACCTTTGAATATATAGAGTATTATCTAGTGTGCCATTAAGGTATTAAATATACAATTTAACCTTGGGCTGCTCTTTTATCTTGATCCACGAAACCACGTCTGTTTCTTGGTTTAACTTTCCCTGCTACCGGGGCTGGTTTCTGGCCCGATATAATCTTGTTAACAAACCGGGCTTATATCTAACGAGGAACTGGTGGCTGTCCTACCCGTCTAACCAGGCGATGTAGGACTGCTAGTAAATGGTGGGTCACATCCTCTCACTTTTCGTGCCTCTCTGGCCCCATGTGGACAGGGGGTGACTGTGTAAGGCCGGAGTCACACTGGCGAGGAATACGGGAGAGTGAGAGGCGCTAAAAGCACGCATTAGACACGGACCAATGATTCTCTATGGGGTACCTTGCACCAGCCGTATATTTCTCGGGCGTATTCTACGGTCCGTGCCAATCGCAGCATGCTGCGATTGTCAGCGTACTACGGCCGTAATACGCCAATGCAAGTCTATGGGTGCGCAAAAAATACGGATTACACACGGACCACACTTGTGACTTGCGAGAAATACGCACCCGGTGTCTTTTAGCAACGCCGGCAATTCAGTGTGCTATACAGTAAACTCACACTGACAGGTTTAATAAAGAAACGAAAGAATAGATATAGACACATAGAATACACATATATATATATATATATATGCATTCTATGTGTCTATATCTATTCTTTCATTTCTTTATTAAAACTGTCATAGGGCTCCATTATATGTCCATTTTGCAAGCCTGCGAGAAAATCTCGCCATACGGATTGCATACGGATTGCATACGGATGCTTACATGCGCAAAATACGCGACCACACCTTGATTACGGATGACATACGTAGCACTATTTAGGGTCTGTCATCCGTATTACGCCTGTAAAATACTGACCGTATTTTGAGCAGGTTAGTGTGACTCCAGCCTAAAAGTAAAGCTATACCAACCTGATCTTACATGTCCCCAGGAGGGTGTGGAACATTATGTTGGTGCAAGTGGGGAGACTGTACTACGTGATCCTTCTGATGTAAGGGTGGTGAGGTGCGGGTTCATCACATCAGATTTATATTGTTTTTTTTTTGTTTGGCTGCTATCACACAATAAAATACATTTTCTTTTTTACAAAAACAAGTTTTTGCATCACCATATTTTGAGAGATATAATTTTTCTATATTTCTGTCATGTGTGGATTTATCTTTTGTGGGACAAGTTGACGTTTTTATTGGTACCATTTTCTGGCACATGACATTTTTTGATCGCTTTATAATTCTTTTGGGGGGGGGGGGATGCGTTTATACCGTTCCGCGTGTGGTAAAATTGATAAAGCAGCTTTATTCTTTGGGTCAGTACGATGACAGCGATACCAGATTATATCATTTTTTAATGTTTTACCACTTTTATACAATAAAAACTATTTTATATAAAAAAATTATTATTTTTGCATCGCTTTATTCTGAGAGATATAACTTTTTTTTTATTTTTCCAGTGATGGAGCGGCTTTTTGTGGGACAAGATGACGTTTTCAGCAATACCATTTTTATTTACATTCGTCTTTTTGATTGCATTTTATTCCACTTTTTTTCGGAAGTAAGATGAAAAAGTATCATTTTTCGCCACTTTTTACTCTATTCACTGAAGGGGTTAATTAATGTGAGAGTTTTATAGGTCAGGCTATTTTGGACGCAGTGATACCAAATAGGGGTACTTTTTTAGTTTATTTTTGTTTTTACATAAAAATGTGTATTTATTGGTATAATTTTTTTTATCATTTTTGTTTTGTTGTTTCTTTTGTGATTTTATTTTTTTTTTACATTTTTATCTTTTTTTTTTTTTTTTTACTTAGTCCCTCTGTGGGACTTTAGCTTTTATTACTCTGATCGCAGTTATAATGCATTGCAATATCATCATACCTGTCAGTGCTGCTGTCACTGCATTTAGGCACCATCGACTGACCCCCACCCCTCTCACTGTGCAGAGTACCCTCGTTTAAGACAACCCCCTTTAAATAAAACCTTCGAACATAAACACTGATAGGGCATTTAGATTGTGAAGCCCGATGAGAAAAGTGATGAAAAATGTCTGTAAAGCGCTGTGGAATATGAATTCGTTATATAAATGAGTGCAATAAATTAATAGTAATTGCGACAGTCTAAAAGCAAAACATTCTGCATCACGCGCTAATTCTCTCCATCTCCAGCAGGTGGCTCCACTATGTAGTGACTTTATACTACACAGCCCCACGACCTTTCACCTACTTTCTCAGTAAATCCATTCTGTAAGTGTCCAGCAGGTGGCTCCACTGAGCAATCATTGATCTATTTACACCAGGGTCAGCCTCACAACCTTTCACCTACTTTCTCAGTAAATCCATTCTGTAAGTGTCCAGCAGGTGGCTCCACTGAGCAATCATTGATCTATTTACACCAGGGTCAGCCTCACAACCTTTCACCTACTTCCTCTGCAGCTGCCCCCTCCCCCCAGTCTGCGCCAAACCGCAAGATCATCTGTGAGAAACAGAACTTTCGTGTAACAAAGCGGCGCTGCTACATTGTAACAAGGCTGCAGATCACACCCGATATGTATTAATATATAAGACAACGGGGCTGGTGCTTCATTGCATTTGCGCCTTTTTTGGAATTATTTTCCCTTTTCATTTTTTTTTTTCTTTTACTCTTTTTCACCTAATTCATTGTCTGTTTTGTACTTTTTTTTATAAGCTTCATCAATGTGGGCGTGATTAATCAAGATGCACATCGTTAGGTTTTTATTTATTTTCTTGTACAATTGAAAACTAACGAACGACATTTTAAAGGTCTACGTGACTTTTTACTTTAAAAAAGAGCAAAAAAAAAAAAAAAATGTAGCATCTTTGAATTTGCGCCGATTCATCAATCATTGTGCGCTCATTTTAATGAATTTGGTGCAAAAATAAATAAATACATTTTACATGATGAATTTTGGGGCCAATGAGCAGTCGTAGTGGGGCCCGTGTTTCTCAGGGCAGGCGCGGACGACCGTTTTTTCCACATCCAAGAAAATTGGTCCGATTATGATAATCGCTCTCTGATTAGAGTTTTTTTTCGGAAGTGGAGAGGAAAAAAAAAACCTGATGTGCATGGGCCCATAGAAAAGCATTGGGACGAGTGCTGTCTGTCAAACCGAGGGATAGCACTCGCCCGAGTTATACGGTCCGCTGATCCTGCCCGGTGCGGCTGCACCACCTGCACCCACTACAGTTACATCTCTGACCTCAGGGACCTATCCTGAATATACGAAAGCGAGAATTGGTGGTGTAATGTTTGAGTGCAGTAAGTATATCTTATAATTTACATATTCTGTATAGCTGTGAACTCCTGGCATGCTGGGAGTTGTAGTTCTTATAGAGTTGGAGATTCGCTGCCATCTTCAGATAGTGTATCAATTAATATTTTAGATGGAGGGAGCAGCAGATGTAAGTTTTCACCATGCATAATGGCATAGACACCAGATCAGGGGACCGTGAGGCCCCTGGAGACGTGGACCCATTCACTTTTACTATTGCATGGTGAGAAGTTGTGGCGGACGCTCCTCCCCAGAGGAACAATGCTGTCATTGTGTCGCCCTCCCAGGGCAGCGGGGTACTCGGTACCGGGCCGGTGTCGGTGGGATGTGTCACAGCAGCGGTGACCCGGTCCGTGGCACTGGGCGCCCAATTAATAGGGGAAGTTTGAATGGTGGAATGTAGTTAATGGAATAGTTCGTGACGCCACCTGTGGTATTCGGCAAGTGAGATGTTAAGCCGACGCTGCATACAGATCCTCTGGGGCTGGTGGTGTGTTGCAGCCAAGATGGTGAAGCTCCCCACAGGTGGAGCTGTAGTCCCAGGGCAGTGTAGATGTAGGGGTAGCTGAGAGGCGCAGGCAGTGTAGAAGCTGGTACCCAGATGTAGCGGTACCAGGTGTACTGGCACAAGAATGAATGGAGGACACTAGGGCTTGTAGTTCCAAAGCTTTACTCACAGTCTGTAGTACACACAGGTGCCTGCCTCCGTGCTGTGTCCTCCGGGTCAGGGACTCAATCAACCTCCAGGTCAGATGGAATGCTCCCTTCTAACACTCCGCCAACATGTGCCTTTCTGAACGTCTCCTCTTATAGCGCCTTTGGTGTGAAGTACTCCTAGTACTGAGTTACACTGGAGTTCCTCCTGACAGATGTTCCCAAGAACCATACTTGTACGGCAGACAGCTGTAGCCTGCTTCGGAGACGCCTTACTCCTGAGTCCCGGCTCACTATCCAAGTTGCTGTTATGCCCCCAAGTCTTAGATGGGAGTAGTGCATTTACAGCTCACTACTCCACCGGTGTCTGCTGTAGGACCATTAGTATCCATACAACCTCGGGGACCGGGCCCCGGCCTCACGCTTAGAACTTCTAGGCAGGGTTCTCTCTTAACCCACGTCCTCTCTTCCCTTTTACTCCTTCGTTCCGTACTAATCTCTCCTTCTTATGGAAGATCAGGTTTCTGTTCAATGTCTTTCTCCTTCTTTCCTTTCCCGTGCCAGCAGACCCAGGTCACTGAGGTCTGCTGCTGCACCTCCTTCCTCCATCCCTCTCTCAGGGATCTTCTCTCCTCACTCTCTCCTACTGACTGACCGACTGACTGAAATCCTAAACCCTCCTCCTCTTTTATGTATTCTAACTCCACCCGCCTCCCAGCACGTTTCGTGTTCCAAGCAGGGAGCCACCAAAGGTGCTCTGCTACACTCCAAGCAGGGAGCCGCAATGTGGCTTTGCTGAACTACTGTGTTGTGTGGGAGGCAGGTGTTGGAGCGTGGTCAGGAGCCTCCAACCTACCTGGATGGTGGGGTACCACACCTCAGGAGGAGGTGCAGTACCTCTGTGACAACTGAATCCTCAGGGGCGCTACATCATCAAACAACAGAATCGGGAATTGGGTCAAAAACTCAGTTGCACAAATGGAGAGCACATTTCAGTCTTTCCTTCCACCTGTGTGTGCATACCTGCCTACTGTCCGGAATGTTACAACACACTCCCAGGAAAATGGGGTGGCCTGGAAAGAAAGGTGTGCAGGACTGGGTTGGGCAGTAATGGGTTGGTCAGGGGCATTACAGGGAGGGTTGGACTAGAAGGAATTGACATCTGCAAGGAGTTTGTATGTTCTCCCCGTGTTTGCGTGGGTTTCCTCTGGGTTCTCTGGTTTCCTCCCACATTCCAAAGACCTACTGATGGGGAATTTGGATTCTGACCGCATCGGGGACAGCGATGATAATGTCTGTAAAGCGCTGTGGAATTAATGGTGCTATATAAATGAGTAAAATAAATAAACTCATCTTCTAAAATTGGTAACATCGAAAAAATGCTTCTAAAAATAAAATTTGTAATTCTCCCCTCTGCATTCTCAAACATGGAAGAATTTTTAATGTTATAGTTTACTGCTCATTGCCTAGGCCATCTCTACTGTCTGTCTGAGGTGGTCGGTTTTCTAGTTAAGGAGTGAACGTTTGCAAGTGCATCTGTGAAGCTGTCCAGATCTGGCCAGCTTCCGTGGGTCCGAGCTGTCAGACATAAAGCACAAGCATGAAGTGGGGATGGAGGGGGGATACGTGCGCTCCTGAAAACACATATGGTAATCCTTTAAACATCCATATTCTCCACAACAGAAATGTTGGTAAGAATCCATGTCGTATGGAAAGGTGAATGTCAAACATTGTAGCGCCCCTTTAAGTCTCTATAGGGTAATGCAATGCGCGTTCTGCACGTCCATCTTCTCCATTTACTACAGAAAACAATCCCTTGTACGTCATGCACAGAATCTGCTCCGATGACCTTGGCGATCTCAGCCATCCCGAGTACAGGAATCACCGTGTAACATGTAAACAGCTTCTACTTATAGATCACTTCTCACCGCTCACGATAAACACGACGCGTTTCCTTTAATAAACTGTCAGGTGAATGCAAGTGATGTGGCTGGATGAGATTGGAAACATGCACATGATATAGGCATATATATGGCGACAATTCAGTAGTAAACTGAAAGACCCCTTTAAGAAACATCTGCCCATAACTTACAGATGGCTATTATTTCCAAGCAATGCAAAATGTACTTATTTCCTACCATTCAAGAAAGATGCCCAAGGAAAATCTCAATGCTGCCAGACCTTGTATCCCTGACAGCAGCAGCACCATGCCAGCCTCAATGCCCTCCATGTGCCTTTTTGGATTGGTCATTTTGCCACCGCTGGGTAATTGATGGCGTTTGCCCCCATCAGGTTCATGCAGGATAGAAATTGCACTTGAACCCGGGTCAGAGGTCCAGGGCTGATCCTATTGCGGCTCTGTAACCCAGATTATAAATTTCTGCAGCAGTTTCCCACTAGAATTCTTATGGAAACTGCTTCAATAAGTGAAATATTGTTCTTTTTTTTATCCGAAGCAGAAAACTTGGTAAAAAAGCCCCAGATTTCCCATAGTGCATGAGCATATACCCCTAAGGGTACGACCACGCCTGGCAGATTTGTTGCAGACCTTTCTGAATCGGGTGGGTGCATGCTCACACGCTGCACGTGCAGATATACACACTCGCTAATGCAGATTTCATCCTTAGTGATAATAATATAATAATAATATTTATTTCAATATAGCGCTAACATATTCCGCAGCGCTTTACAGTTTGCCCACATTATCATTGTTGTCCCTGATGGGGCTCACAATCTAGATTCCCTATCAGTATGTCTTTGGAATGTGGGAGGAAACCCACGCAAACACGGGGAGAACATACAAACTCCTTGCAGATGTTGTCCTTGGTGGGATTCTAACCCAGAACCCAGTGCTGCAGGGCTGCAGTGCTATCCACTGAGCCACCATACAGTGCTAGCCACTGAGTCACTGTGCTGCCCATGATGGCAGGGGAAAAATCCAAGCCAAATTTTGCAGCAGATTTCAGGTGTGTATTTGTGGCAGAAAATATCCACCGCATCTGGCGCCAAATATAATTAGTAGGCAAAAAGGAAGATGTTGAGAGTTGTAGTTGTACAACAGTCAGTGTTTGTTGCCCCTTTTGTTGTGTAGTGACAATGCCCTGGTCCCATGCTGTGGGCCTCCTAATAATGACATGGTAATGGGGTGCACACTGCAGACGTGACACACAGACACTATTTCAAGAGGAAAACAACAGCTGACAGTGTGTGCGCCCATGTAACGGGTGTATGTCAGGCAGCGGCCTCGCCTGCTGAACTCTCCGCTAGAGATGGTAAATACTTGCTAGGGTCTGGCCCTATAAACTGCAGGAGACGGCATCATAAAAATGGTGGAGATGCTCATTGTATCTTATCATCAATTATAAAGAGAAACAAATGTAGCAACTTTATTGGAAATCAAATGTTTCTTAAAATGTGTAATTGTAACTGTAGAATTCAGTAGGACATTGAGAAAAGGGATTGTTCAGATCCTACACAAATGCCAAGGAAAACCTGACACTCCTGAGCCCCAATGCAAAATGTGTAACCGGAGCCCCCACCGTCCATGTATTAGTTGCAGCATTGTGTATTCTTATGGGGTAGAGTTACTTTGGGATGCTACTTCTGTAAACCCTACTTGCAACCATCTTAAAGGAGTACTCTACAAAAGGCGGTGCTGATGATGCTATACCACAGAAGGTCTGGACTCTGCAGATATGAGGTCAGCAGAGCGGTTGTGACTCTTCTGCCCTCTGTTCCTCCGCACTCGGCCCCCCCGCTCTGTAATGTTAAGGAGTCTCCACTTCGTGGCTGAGTTGCTGTGGTTCCTTCTGCTTCTCAATAATATCACTCACAGGTGATGGGGAAGTATTCAGGAGAAAGAAATGTCATGAACGGACTTGTTAATACGATGGCGCCTATTACAGGACCGCTGCTGGGATCGTTGAGCTCTGCACCACCGGCCGGTCTATCACGTTAGTAAAGGCAGGTGGCATGACGAGGGGCTGCAGGTTATACACTGGGGATTTGGGGCCAGATATTATACACTGGACTGAGGGGCCGGATATTATACACTGGAGTGAGGGGCCGGATATTATACACTGGGGGGGTGAGGGGCCGGATATTATACACTGGAGGGTGAGGGGCTGGATATTATACACTGGGGTATTGAGGGGCTGGATATTATACACTGGGGAGTGAGGGGCCGGATATTATACACTGGGGGGTGAGGGGCCGGATATTATACACTGGGGATTGAGGGGCCGGATATTATACACTGGGGAGTGAGGGGCCGGATATTATACACTGGGGAGTGAGGGGCCGGATATTATACACTGGGGTATTGAGGGGCCGGATATTATACACTGGGGAGTGAGGGGCCGGATATTATACACTGGGGGGTGAGGGGCCGGATATTATACACTGGGGAGTGAGGGGCCGGATATTATACACTGGGGGGGTGAGGGGCCGGATAATATACACTGGGGAGTGAGGGGCCGGATATTATACACTGGGGAGTGAGGGGCCGGATATTATACACTGGGGGGTGAGGGGCCGGATATTATACACTGGGGAGTGAGGGGCCGGATATTATACACTGGGGGGTGAGGGGCTGGATATTATACACTGGGGGCGAGGGGCCGGATATTATATACTGGGGAGTGAGGGGCCGGATATTATACATTGGGGGGTGAGGGGCCGGATATTATACACTGGGGGTGAGGGGCCAGATATTATACACTGGGGGCGAGGGACCGGATATTATATACTGGGGGGTGAGAGGCTGGATATTATGTAAGCAGGTTGAGGGATGCAGTGACGCACGAGAGAGAGCAAGGGTTAACAATTTAATTGAACAAAAACCGTACTCGCAGGCAGATAAACTGTTAAATTGCAAATAGAAGGAAACAAATGATGGTAATGCGAAAGCAGTTCTCTTAATAAACTTATCGTGTCCGTGGTTTTCCCTGGCCACAGATGATCGGGTGAGGGTCGTAGTCTCCGTAAAGGCCGATGCAAAGTCTTTAAAGGAGATTCCACAGTTCACGGTATATCTTCTGGCGGCAACGGGCGGTCCTTGGTTTTACCCGTTAAGCCCCTAGTCCATGATCCTGTGCAGCCTACGCAATTCTGGGGTTAAACGAGGGCTGTGGTACACTGTCCAGCAGTAGGGACCGCAGGGTACAGTCCTGTAACCAGCCCTTGGCTCTCTGCACATGCACTGACTTCACTGTCACTGGGCGCGCAATGCTTGTCACACTAGCTGTCTTGCTAGCAGCACCGGGAGCTGTCTGCTGCAGACCGGCGCTTTGGGTGCGGAGCGCTCTGCCCACCTTGCCGCTCGCACACTGACAGCAGGAACCTCTCTGCCACTTCACGCACTTTTGCCTCAGCTTTCGTCCGGGTTCCCTGTCTAAACACACCCCCACTGCCTAGGTCATGTGGGAGGCCTGTCCGGTCCCCTATTCCTACCCCTGGGAAACATGGGACGCAGCCTTGACAGTTCCAGACTGGCTCAGTGCAGGTACACGCAGCCCGGTCTACATCTTTACAATTATACACTGGGGGGTGAGGGGCTGGATATTATACACTGGGGGGTGAAGGGTTGAATATTATACACTGGGGGGTGAGGGGCTGGATATTATACACTGGGGGTGAAGGGATGAATATTATACACTGGGGGGTGAGGGGTAGGATATTATACAATGGGGGGGTGAGGGATTGGATATTATACTCTGGGGGTGAGGGACTGGATATTATACACTGGGGGGGTGGGGTTGGATATTATACACTGGGGGGTGAGGGGTCAGAGGTTATACTCGGGGGATGGGGGGCCAGATTTTATCCAGCGGGGGTGAGGGGTTGGATATTATACACTGGGGGGTGAGGGGCTGGATATTATACACTGGGGGTTGGATATTATACACTGGGGGGTGAGGGGTTGGATATTATACACTGGGGGGTGAGGGACTGGATATTATACACTGGGGGTGAGGGGTCAGAGGTTATGCCCAGGGAATGGGGGGGCCGGATTTTATCCACCAGGGGGCGAGGGGACGGGTATTATACATGGGGGGTTGAGGGGCCAGATATTATACACCTGGGGTGGGAGGCAGTATGTTATACACCAGGGGAAATGGGGATGAATAAAGAACCCAAATTCAGTGATTAAGATGTGTCCGATACTTTTCTCCATATAGTGTATATTATTAGTAAGTTACATTTTTCTGATTCACAGATAATGAGTATTTTGATGCTGCTTATTACAGAGGTCCACTGATATCTCACTGCCTCTGATGCAGATTTTTCCCTCCCCGCCTCCACTTTGTAATGGACCCCATCTCTGTCACAATGGAAAGTTCTGCTGTAAACACTTGTGATGAGCCGGGAACATCGCTTACGTCTGGTTCAGCGCAGAGTT
The DNA here is from genome assembly GCF_039654945.1 of Dendrobates tinctorius. Taxonomy (NCBI): domain Eukaryota; kingdom Metazoa; phylum Chordata; class Amphibia; order Anura; family Dendrobatidae; genus Dendrobates; species Dendrobates tinctorius. Next base: position 84,900,769 of record NW_027361738.1, on the reverse strand, counting down.
TAGAAGCCGCTTCTGCAATCCGCTTATGACAGATAGGGATTATTAGGGTGTGTGCACACGCTGCGGATTCTGCTGCGGTTCCGCAGCGGATTTGGCCGATCCTTTGCTGCGGTGTACAGTACCATAATATCCTATGGATATTAAAAACTGCAGTGCAGACGGTGCAGATTTTTCCGCGATTTTTTCCTGCGGTTTCTAAACCGCAGAAAGAATTGACATGTCAATTCTTTCTGCGGATTCCGCTGCGGTTTGCCATCTCCTCCATTGTGGAGATGAAAAACCGCAGGGCAAAACCGCAGGCTAATCCGCAGGTAAAACCGCAGTTCTTTTGACCTGCAGATTTACCTGCGGATTTTACAAAATCCACGCGGCCAAATCCGCACCCCAATCCGCAGCGTGTGCACATACCCATTATACCAGTCATCCTTTGTTCTCCGCTGCAGGAAATAAGTTCACATTGTACTTTTCTCATTGTGTCTCCTGGTAAACAGCTCTGTGTGACCTTTCCCTTACTTGGCGCTGACGCTCAGAGCTGGTTGTGCGCCGCTCCTCATTCACACACTCCAGATTAGCAGTGTTGTGTGATGCCTAATCTGTGAATGAAGCTGCTGCAGGAATGTACAGTGGGGAAAAAAAGTATTTAGTCAGTCAGCAATAGTGCAAGTTCCACCACTTAAAAAGATGAGAGGCGTCTGTAATTTACATCATAGGTAGACCTCAACTATGGGAGACAAATTGAGAAAAAAAAATCCAGAAAATCACATTGTCTGCTTTTTTTTCATTTTATTTGCATATTATGGTGGAAAATAAGTATTTGGTCAGAAACAAAATTTCACCTCAATACTTTTTGATATATCCTTTGTTGGCAATGACAGAGGTCAAACGTTTTCTGTAAGTCTTCACAAGGTTGCCACACACTGTTGTTGGTATGTTGGCCCATTCCTCCATGCAGATCTCCTCTAGAGCAGTGATGTTTTTGGCTTTTCGCTTGGCAACACGGACTTTCAACTCCCTCCAAAGGTTTTCTATAGGGTTGAGATCTGGAGACTGGCTAGGCCACTCCAGGACCTTGAAATGCTTCTTACGAAGCCACTCCTTCGTTGCCCTGGCGGTGTGCTTTGGATCATTGTCATGTTGAAAGACCCAGCCACGTTTCATCTTCAATGCACTTGCTGATGGAAGGAGGTTTGCACTCAAAATCTCACGATACATGGCCCCATTCATTCTTTCATGTACCCGGATCAATCGTCCTGGCCCCTTTGCAGAGAAACAGCCCCATAGCATGATGTTTCCACCACCATGCTTTACAGTAGGTATGGTGTTTGATGGATGCAACTCAGTATTCTTTTTCCTCCAAACACGACAAGTTGTGTTTCTACCAAACTGTTCCAGTTTGGTTTCATCAGACCATAGGACATTCTCCCAAAACTCCTCTGGATCATCCAAATGCTCTCTAGCAAACTTCAAACGGGCCCGGACATGTACAGGCTTAAGCAGTGGGACACGTCTGGCACTGCAGGATCTGAGTCCATGGTGGCGTAGTGTGTTACTTATGGTAGGCCTTGTTACATTGGTCCCAGCTCTCTGCAGTTCATTCACTAGGTCCCCCCGCGTGGTTCTGGGATTTTTGCTCACCGTTCTTGTGATCATTCTGACCCCACGGGGTGGGATTTTGCGTGGAGCACCAGATCGAGGGAGATTATCAGTGGTCTTGTATGTCTTCCATTTTCTAATTATTGCTCCCACAGTTGATTTCTTCACTCCAAGCTGGTTGGCTACTGCAGATTCAGTCTTCCCAGCCTGGTGCAGGGCTACAATTTTGTTTCTGGTGTCCTTTGACAGCTCTTTGGTCTTCACCATAGTGGAGTTTGGAGTCAGACTGTTTGAGGGTGTGCACAGGTGTCTTTTTATACTGATAACAAGTTTAAACAGGTACCATTACTACAGGTAATGAGTGGAGGAAAGAGGAGACTCTTAAAGAAGAAGTTACAGGTCTGTGAGAGCCAGAAATCTTGATTGCTTGTTTCTGACCAAATACTTATTTTCCACCATAATATGCAAATAAAATGAAAAAAAACAGACAATGTGATTTTCTGGATATTTTTTTTTCTCAGTTTGTCTCCCATAGTTGAGGTCTACCTATGATGTAAATTACAGACACCTCTCATCTTTTTAAGTGGTGGAACTTGCACTATTGCTGACTGACTAAATACTTTTTTTCCCCACTGTACATCTCATTTTGTAATGTGGCCCTAAGGCTGTGTGCACACGATGCAGATTTGCAGCGGATTTTACCGCGCAGAAACGTTGCATATCCGCATTGTGATGTACAGTAGCCTTAAAATCAATGAAAAAAAAAACCGCTGTGCAGACGCTGCAGATTTTTCCACGCGGTTTTCCTGCGGTACAAAATCCGCAGCATGTTACTTCTTTTGTGCGGTTTTCCATCTCCCCTGTCACCAAATCCGCAGGGGGAAAACCGCACGAAAAATGGAAGAAATCCGCTGGAAAAATGCAGGTCATTTGACCTGCGGATTTCTTCCATTCTGCGCGGAAAAATCTGCAGGGCCAAAAAGTACGTCTGCACTCAGCCTAAATAAAAAGAGCCCAGTTGCAAAATATTATTACTCTCTCCAGAACCTGCTACATATCCTGGGCCTGATGGTACCCAACTCCCCCCCACACACACACACCTTATTATCGCACCTAAGTGTTTCAATAAATGTCTCTATGTTACTACAGAAAACCACGCTGATGAGAAATTAGGTAAAAAAAAAATGTATGGCAATAATTTATTTATTGAAAATATAAATCAACTCAGCAAGGCGTGATGTCAATGGCTAAGTTCACACGTCGTGTATTTGGTGCAGATTTTACTCCTTGATCTTCCCTGTAAAATCCGACAATTTTCAGTATCAGCAAATTGGATATTATCTGAGCACGGTCACATGCTGTGTTGTTATTTTTTATTTTTGGTGCGAAATCCGTCGTTGGGAAATCCGTCTCTTGTTGCTTTTTATAATTCAGCAGCTTGGTCCAAACGTTGCAGATTTTAACCATTGTTTTTGTTGTGTTTATTGGTGTGTTGCCCAAAAAAACCCAAACAAACAAACAAAAGTGCATAAAGAGGCAAGAGGAAGTGCAGAAAAATATGCAAGGATAGATGTGGAAATACTTTGGATTTTAGTTAAGAAGCCGTAAAATCTGCAGCAGCTATGCAACGTATGAATACAGGCAAATTGCCAAGAGCTGCAGGTTTGAAGTCAGTTCACTTGATGCGGATGTCGGTGTGTGAATTCCACTCATTGCACTGCAAAGTCCCAGTAACCTTCCTCACAATAATATCCTCTCCAGGAGGTCAGCAGTGAATACGTTCCATTGGCTGCTTCACCCTTGTCCCACATCCCTATACCGGACTGTATAAATGGCAAGGCCTAATTATATACACTTTTATCATTGTGTCTCTTATAAACTTCTGTGTGAACTTTCCCCTAGTTGGCTCAGAATGGCGACAATACTCCCTGTGAAAGTCATGAGATCCTCATACTTTCAGGATGATTAATCAGCATCTTTTTACTCTGTATCAAAATTATTCTTATTATGCTAAATGGAATGGAAAAAAAAGAATAAATAAAAAGATTCAACATAACTTATTGGACCCCCAAAATAAGGAGCTATATAATAGGATTCTTGGACATCTTAGAGATGGAATTAACATGGACTATATGTAGATGATAGGGGAATTAACACATAGCCCACATAAAGAGATGTACATTATATTCCCTGTGTTTATTAGGTGGGGAATGAGCATGGATATGGGATATGTGTTCATTCCCCTATTATCTACATACATTTCATGTTCATTCCCTACCTAACAAGTATGGGGTGTATTATATACACCTGTTTATAAGGAATATGTGTTAATTCCAGAATAATATACAGTGGGGGAAAAAAAGTATTTAGTCAGTCAGCAATAGTGCAAGTTCCACCACTTAAAAAGATGAGAGGCGTCTGTAATTTACATCATAGGTAGACCTCAACTATGGGAGACAAACTGAGAAAAAAAAATCCAGAAAATCACATTGTCTGCTTTTTTTTCATTTTATTTGCATATTATGGTGGAAAATAAGTATTTGGTCAGAAACAAAACTTCATCTCAATACTTTGTGATATATCCTTTGTTGGCAATGACAGAGGTCAAACGTTTTCTGTAAGTCTTCACAAGGTTACCACACACTGTTGTTGGTATGTTGGCCCATTCCTCCATGCAGATCTCCTCTAGAGCAGTGATGTTTTTGGCTTTTCGCTTGGCAACACGGACTTTCAACTCCCTCCAAAGGTTTTCTATAGGGTTGAGATCTGGAGACTGGCTAGGCCACTCCAGGACCTTGAAATGCTTCTTACGAAGCCACTCCTTCGTTGCCCTGGCGGTGTGCTTTGGTATGAGGATGAGGATCTCATGAAAAGAAAATACAACCAAAATTCCAAAAAAGTTGGGACATTGTGTAAAATGTAAAGAAAACAAGAATGTGATTATTGGAACGTCGGACATTTTTCTATTTCATTTGAAAAATGTAAGTCTATTAAGAAATTGATGGCAGCGACGCGTCTCAAAAACTTGTGTCCGGGCCATGTCTACCATGGTGTAGGGTCCCCTCTTCTTTTTCTAGCAGTCTGTAAACATCTGATAAGTTTGGAGACCAATTTCTGGAGTTTTGAGAGAGGAGAAGAGGAATGTTGTTACACCTGTCGCGGGTATCCCAGTTTCTACTTCCCCTTCTTTTTGTCTGCGGCCCTCTATTGTGCGCCATGTTGGGTTTTACAATTTAATCAGTGTGGCGCAGATCTGTGACATCCTTTCCCTAGCCATAGTCAAGGACTATTAAGACACACACCTGTATCTTGGGACTGAGACTCTAGTTCTATGTTTGGTGTGCCCCATCCTGTGTGCTTTTGTGTTTGTGCTGAGATTGCGATGTGTGCCAAGTCCTGGCTACCCCTATGCCTTCCTACTGCTGCACCAATGCCACCAACTGGACCTGAGGCTTAGAGATTCCAGCATGACAAATCTCACAGATCAAAAATGTTGTGGCATAGCAAAAAAATTAGACCAAGGCTGGAAAAGAAAGTGGTACTAATGGGAGAAAAGCTGGAGGGTTAATTATCAACTAAGACACATGACTGTGTATAAGAAGAGTATGTTAGAGAGGCAGAGTCTCTCAGAAGCAATGATTGTTAGAGGTCACCAATCTGTGAACAACTGTGTTGAAAAACTGTGGAGCAATTTCACAAAAACATTCCTCAATGTAAAATTGTAAAGACATATCTTCAGCAAGACAATGAGGAACCACATATTGCATCCATCACAGCAGTATGGCTTGACAGAAGAATTCGGCTGATGAACACAGTCCACACTCTTCAGCAACAGAAAACTGAGTCTTCCAATGGATACCGCTTTAGGAGAGGCTCCCTCTTTCCTTAGTTTTTTTTGCTTCCTGTTTTAAAGAGTTTTTCAAGTGTTTTTGGAGGTTTTTTTTTCCAGAAGTGTCTTTGTTTGAAGCTTTTTACTTAGACATTGAGATATTTGGAGTATTTTCCATTAGGTGATAAGTGAATGCATTTTCTTTTTTTCCCTACCAGGTGTTTTTTAAATTGGAAGAGAAAGAAAAACCCTCCAAAGACTGATCATTTGAACAGCAACGTGCATATACAAAAGAAATTAATAGGAAGAGTCTTTTAAGGCTGGAGTCACACACAATGTAGAAAAACACAGACCGTATTCTATGGCCGTAATACGCATAAATGGTCCCTAAATAGTGCTCCGTAAGTCATCCGTTGTCAGGATGTGGCCACGTATTTTTCTCATGTAAGCATCTGTATGTAATCTGTGTGGCATCCGTATACCGTTTTTTTCTCGCAGGCTTGCAAAACGGACATATAATGGAGCCCATTGACAGGTTTTCAAATCCAAACGGAAGAATAGATATAGACACATATAATACATACATATATATATATATATATATATATACACACACATGTCATTGAGACATATATATATATATATATTTATATTTCATAGAGTTCTTCATAGCAGAATAGCCGCTAATTCAATTGCCGGCTTCTATCAAATCATTCCCCAACCCGACATGAAATGACACATGGTTTACATACAGTAAACCATTTCATTTCATGTTTTTTTTTATATGTCCCTGACTAATAATTAGATGAGTGTTTGTGTGCAAAATTTGCGAGGTGTAGGTGTTAATTTAAGGGGTTAATTTGTTGTAAAAAAATGCGTGGGCTCCCGCGTTAATTTATCAACTAGAGAGGTAAAGCAGGTGAGTGAGGGAAGATTTTAATAGCCATGAGAGAGACCATTGTTTTTGCCTCCCTCCCCCCCCGGCTACAAAAATCTGCCCCCAGACACCCCAGAAATGGCGCATCTATAAGATATGCCAATTCTGGCACTTATCCGCTCTATTCCCATTGCCCTGAAGCGGTGGCGAATGGGTTAATATAACAAAGGGTTAATATCACCATTCGATTGTAAGGTGACATTAAGCCGATTAATAATGGAGAGGTGTCAATAAGACACCGATCCATTATTAACCCTATACTAAGAAAGGGTTAAAAACCACACACAGACATTAATTAAAAAGTCTTTTAATGAAATAAATACACTAAGACACAGATCCATTATTAACCCTATACTAAAGGGCGCTTTACATTTAGCGATGCACTAGCAATCCCGACAACGATATGACCCGGTCAGGATCGCTGGTGCATCGCTAAATGGTCGCTAGTGAGCTGCCACACAGGCAGATCTCACAGCGAAGCAGCAGCGATATAGCGGTCGTTACTTACCTTTCAGACGAGGCGATCCTGAAGTCCTCCCGTCCGCGTCCACGCGTCGCAATTGACACCCCTGCAATTCTGTCAGATAATACTCAGTTTCTTCCTGAGCATGATTGCAATCACAAATTCTTTGGTATTATTATCTTCATTTAATTTGTCTTAAATGAAAAAAACACAAAAGAGAATGAAGCAAAAAGCAAAACATTGATCATTTCACACAAAACTCCAAAAATGGGCCAGACAAAAATATTGGCCTAATACTTGGTTGCACAACCTTTAGCCAAAATAACTGCGACCAACCGCTTCCGGTAACCATCAATGAGTTTCTTACAATGCTCTGCTGGAATTTTAGACCATTCTTCTTTGGCAAACTGATCCAGGTCCCTGATAATAGAAGGATGCCTTCTCCAAACTGCCATTTTTAGATCTCTCCACAGGTGTTCTATGGGATTCAGGTCTGGACTCATTGCTGGCCACCTTAGAAGTCTCCAGTGCTTTCTCTCAAACCATTTTCTAGTGCTTTTTGAAGTGTGTTTTGGGTCATTGTCCTGCTGGAAGACCCGTGACCTCTGAGGGAGACCCAGCTTTCTCACACTGGGCCCTACATTCTGCTGCAAAATTTGTTGGTAGTCTTCAGACTTCATAATGCCATGCACACGGTCAAGCAGTCCAGTGCCAGAGGCAGCAAAGCAACCCCAAAACATCAGGGAACCTCCGCCATGTTTGACTGTAGGGACCGTGTTTTTTTCTTTGAATGCCTTTTTTCTCCTGTAAACTCTATGTTGATGCCTTTGCCCTAAAAGCTCTACTTTTGTCTCATCTGACCAGAGAACATTCTTCCAAAACGTTTTAGGCTTTTTCAGGTAAGTTTTGGCAAACTCCAGCCTGGCTTTTTTATGTCTTGGGGTAAGAAGTGGGGTCTTCCTGGGTCTCCTACCATACAGTCCCTTTTCATTCAGATGCCGACGGATAGTACGGGTTGACACTGTTGTACCCTCGGACTGCAGGGCAGCTTGAACTTGTTTGGATGTTAGTCGAGGTTCTTTATCCAACATCTTGCGTTGAAGTCTCTTGTCAATTTTTCTTTTCCGTCCACATCTAGGGAGGTTAGCCACAGTGCCATGGGCTTTAAACTTCTTGATGACACTGCGCACGGTAGACACAGGAACATTCTGGTCTTTGGAGATGGACTTGTAGCCTTGAGATTGCTCATGCTTCCTCACAATTTGGTTTCTCAAGTCCTCAGACAGTTCTTTGGTCTTCTTTCTTTTCTCCATGCTCAATGTGGTACACACAAGGACACAGGACAGAGGTTGAGTCAACTTTAATCTATGTCAGCTGGCTGCAAGTGTGATATAGTTATTGCCAACACCTGTTAGGTGCCACAGGTAAGTTACAGGTGCTGTTAATTACACAAATTAGAGAAGCATCACATGATTTTTCGAACAGTGCCAATACTTTTGTCCACCCTCTTTTTTATGTATGGTGTGGAATTATATCCAATTTGGCTTTAGGACAATTCTTTTTGTGTTTTTACATTTAAGACAAATTAAATGAAGATAATAATAACAAAGAATTTGTGTTTGTAATAATTTCCAGGAAGAAACTGAGTATTATCTGACAGAATTGCAGGGGTGTCAATACTTTTGGCCACAACTGTATATATATATATATATATATATATATATATATGTATTCTATGTGTATATATCTATTCTTTCGTTTCTTTATTAAACCTGTCAGTGTGATTTTACTGTATCACGCACTGAATTGCCGGCTTTTCTAAAAGACACCGGGTGCGTATTTCTCGCAAGTCACACGTGTGGTCCGTGTGTAATGCATATTTTTAGCGCTCCCATAGACTTGCATTGGCGTACTACAGCCGTACTACGCTGACAATCGCAGCATGCTGCGATTGGCACGGACCGTAAAATATACGCAAGAAAAATACGGCTGATGGGAGCAAACCCATAGAGAATCGTTGGTCCGTGTGCAATGCGTTTTTTTTAATGCCTCTCACTCGTCCGTATTCTTCTCTAGTGTGACACCGGCCTTAGCATTATTTGAGAAAACTCCTCAAAAAACTCACTGTGTACATAGCCTTACTCACTACCTCCTTTTTTTGTAAAGTCACAGACCAGTGTGTATAACTTGCACAATCCTCCTCTATCTGTACTGATGTGTGCAGAACAAGGGGGCAGAGTGCACTCTGTATATAATGATTGTCCTGAGACTTAGACTATGTACACACATCCTGTTTTTGCAGCATTTTTTTCTGCAGGCAAAATCCAATCTCCTGGCAGTAAATAATCTGTTTAGAAAAAGCAGGCTGTCTTGTGTTCTTGGTGCATTTTTGCTGCTTTTTTGGTGCAGGCTAAATGTGTCATTTGTCTACAGTACGTGCATAATAAAGTTAGTTTGATTCACCAAAAAACTGACATGCTGCTGAAAAAAAAAAAACGCAGCAATTTTGCAATTCAGTCATGAAAAAAATGTTTTCATTAGATTTTTTTTAAAATCTCATTGGCATTGCATTTGCTGGTACTGTAAAAAGCAGCTTTTAGTATGCATAAAAAAGATCAGCAGAAAAGCAGCAAAAATGCAACATGTTAACTTAACCTTACTCTATCAGGAAAAGTGGAGCAGTCCACAGACTTTACTATCCACATGTGAACAGCTTGATACTTCTGGATGAGTCTGAATTCTTTTAGCAAGAAACATAGTGTATAAATGAAATCGTCAAATGGTTCACAATAATAAGACTCACATACAGTGCCCAGGTCACATTCCATCCACTGGGATGATGCTGATTCCTGACACTGCCAGATAGAGAGGCACATGGTAAGCAGCAATACCTTGTAGTTTGCCACTAGTCGTCTTACAGCCATAATGCACTATTTTGGAGCATTGCATGCCATCTATAGTCAGATGAAGAGAGGGTATTCTCGGACCAGGGGAGGTTGTACCGGGAGACTGTTCCCTGTAACCCCCAACAGGAGTGACTTCAGGGAAAGAGAGCTGGTAGTGCCCTCTCAGTTTAGGGAGGAGTTGTTGCAGATAGCTAGACACTAGGGGGTCGCTGTTCCACCACTTCTACTATAGTCATTTACCTATGAGCCCCAGTGCTCCAATGCAGCTGCAGATGGTACTATTATAATGTTCTCATCATGATTTTTCAGCTTGATTTCCAGACTTTTCAAGTGTCTTTCAGACTTTGGTCCGGCTATGAAAACCAGCAGTGAGTAAAGGTCCCGTTTCACATAGCGACGCACCGGCGATCCCGACAACGATACGACCTGGTAAGGATCGCTGGTGTGTTGTCACACAGCAGCTATTCTGAACGATTCCAGCCTGCGTCCCTGAGTTCTGCGTCGCCAACGAGTTCGCTCGTCGGCGTCAAACACAGCGATGCGTGCTGGCCAGCGGGACACCAACGATGAAAAAATGGCCCAGGACATTCGAGCACGATCAGCGATATCCAGTGGGGAGGAGGTCGCCGCTATGTGTCACATGTAGCGAGATCGCAGGTGAGGTCGCTGTTGCATCACAAAATCGGTGACACATTAGCGATCTCGCTAGCGATCTCGCTATGTGAGACGGGGCCTTTACAGATATGTTTCCATGATACTATGTATCCAATTGAAATAATCTGGCCATTGTTCTCCATGGTATGGCAGACAGTATTATCTGCTTTACCTTTGTCCTACATCACTATATCAGGACGTGCAACTGGCAAAGTACTAATACTATTCTGACAAATTAGTTTACACCCTGCAAGAGGTGACCCGACTTGTGTATATGCACCAGGGCAGGCAGAAGAACTAGATGTATCAATGTGAAACCCTCCAATGGTCAAATAACGAATGACAGGAGTAGCAGTCTGAATATTGTGAGTTGAGTTATGCTTTCCACATAAGTAGTCCATGGGGCCCATGAGAGGAGGAGGACGAACTTTTCCCCCTTTACGATCTCCCACAATGATAGTCGAGGAGGCTAGCAGTCAGTTGAAAATGGCCTCCTGCAAAGGGGTTAGGGGGACACCTCTGGACTGTGATGTACCAGCACCAACTGGCCAACAGTGGGCACCATTTTGTTCTATTGTCAATACGGTAGTTGACATACAAGGGGTAGCTCTAGTACTGTCACGACCACAAGGGTGGTCGGGTCGGTCTGTGGACGGCAAAACACACACTCAACAGGATGGTAAAGAGGAGAGGAAAGCCTTAACAAATAGGAAATGAGGGATGGGACATCTCCTGAGCTCCAACCTGAGCCTGTCCCTGTACTCCCCTAATGCCCTAAGCGGGTCCTTCCCCCGCCGCCTTCATGAACCTTGTCCCTCGCTGTCACCTCACACTGCCCTGGCTAGTGCACTGGCCAGCAAGGGCAGTAGCATCACCACTGTAGATGGTGCAAACACAGGGGGTAGTGACAAGCATGAGACGGACAAGGTAAAAAACACAAAACTTAGCTGCAGGCACCGCTGCCAAGCTCCAGACCACAGAGGTCACAGAAACAGGACCCCGAACTCCAGAAGTAGCTGATACAGCGCTAACACCATAGCACTGCACACTCCAGGGCTGGTCTGCATAGAATTACTCTATCACCAACGGTCAGCTGATGCATCAGGTGACTAAAGGATGGTGGGAGCTGTCACTACCCACATCAGCTGACCTATCAATTCAACAGCTGCAGCAAACTGCCAGCAAGGAAAACTGACATTAAGCCCTGCTGGCCTGAAAAGAAAAAAGCTACATTTAAGTTATAGTGGAACCAGAGCTGCCACAAATCCAAAAATGGATTGTGACAAGTACATTGAAGTTTGTATTGCTTCTTTTTTTATTTGAATTTACATTGTGTATTATGGTGGCACACTGGTACTGAATGGTTTGATTCTGAGCAGGACCCATGTAATATACTGCAGGCCTTCTATAGATACTTAAAACAATATATTTTAACATTGTTACTTTCAACATACACCTCTAAGGGGAGCTTAGTGCATACTTATTTATTATTGAGCTCAATGTATAAATTGTATGCATAAAGCTCCAGCGCTCCCTCTAGTGGTGGCAACATGTGGACAAAATTGTATCATTCTGCTCTTTGCCTATTTGGAGCTCTGTATCAGTAAATAAGGGATTAAACCTTTATGAAGATATAAAGGACATTGTACCTATGTAGAATACAATGAAACAGAGTTAAAGGTAATTCACCAGTTCCTTCACTACTATTAAGATGTCATGCTCGCAGGTGGCGCATAAGTTCGTGGACCCACTATGCCACGGGCCCTGACATACCTAGGACAGGCATAACTGAGTGGTTACCTGGTGTTCACTGGAGCTCCTGATAGTGGCGACAGTCTTGGGCTGCAGCTAGCTGCCAGGTACCACTGCTAGGCAGAGCTGAAGACACCGAAGATGGGGGAGGGGGGATTTAGTGTAAAGGGGCCTGGGGTATTTACTGTGTGTGTAAAGGTCGGTTAGGGTGGTAGTTGTGGCTGAAGTTGTCGGGCATTGTACACCCTGGCCTCCCTCTACAGGAAAACGGTACCTTTTCTCTTGCGTGTTACAATTGGTACTCACGGTGCTGACAGCGTCTTCTTGGCTGCGCTAATGCACTTGAAGCTGGTCCTGGATTCCAAAGAATAGAGACACAGTCCAGAGCAACTCTTAACTGAACATATTTATTTGCTTCAGGACACAACACATCCACGTAGTATCCAGCATTTCCATCATAGTAAAGACGGCACATTACTTCATCTTTCCCTTCACTGTTCCTTGCGTCACTAAGTGTTTCCGCAGGACGGGGTATCTCAGACGACCCCTCAGTGTCCTCCCAGTGGAACGTCACCACGGTAGTGCGTTCTCCCGTCTGCTTCGCCTCAGACAACAGAGACCCAGCCCACGAGGTTATCCATCACATACTGGAGCGACCTGCCGGTACACTTTCACGGTGACCTTCCATCTTCCTCTACTTCCTTCTTTTTCTCTCTACTGCTGGTTCTGCTGTACCTGGTTCTTTTCTAAGTTCCCCCCGTGGATGGCTGGAAATACTCTTAAATGTTATGGGGTAGTTAGGCAGCTCGGGCATATAGCCCACCCGAGCACACAGGGTTCAGTCCCTTGACTGACTAAATACAGGAAGACCTTCCCGACTATTCCCCAACTAACTCCTCCTATAGTTAACCCTTATATTACTAACTCTACAGTGGTGACCTCTATGCCCCCATCTAGTGGCCACAACCCAGACTGCACTATCCCTATCATACACAGGTAACAACATTAAGACAACATATAATACATGGGTATTTTAGCAAAAATATAAATATATTAAATATATATATGCAATAAGAAGGCTTAAAGGGGTTAATACTCCAACCCCTTACATGTGTGTGGGGGTGCATTTACTGTTTGTGGGGAGGGGTATTTAGTGTAACTGGGGGAGATTTAATGTAACAGGGTGATGATTTGAGGACACAAGTTTGGGGAGCAAAGAGACAAGTGCAGACACAATATGGGGAGCAGGAAAAATTTGATGACACAATATGACGAGAATGGGGTGATATGGGGGGCATGTATGGTGGGGATGGGTGCAGACACAGTATGGTGAGTGGCAGTGTGGGTGCAGACACAGTATGAGGAATGAGGGGAAAATGTATGCGGACACAGCATGGGGAATGAGGGTGATGGGATGGGCGCGGACTCAGTCAGTAGAGTAGGAGGGATGTATGAGGAGGCAGTATGGAAAGTGAAAGGGTAAATGTGTGAGGAGACTTTTAAGGGGAATAGTGCGAGGAGACAGTAGTGTAGTGTGGGGGGGTTCCTTGGGCGACAGTATACCAAGGAGGAGAGAATGTGTTGAGGGGGCATAGTATAGAGACTAAACAGTATAGGGGGGACCCAGTGTGAAGAGTGGGACCAGTATGGAAAGGAGGGGCAGTATGGAGGGCATGAACCATAAGAAGGACAATGTGGGGGTCATACTTTGTGTGGGAAATATAGTGAGGGACAATTATTTATTCAGGGGTTTGGCATCGGGTAGATAATGAGCATTATAATGACACTGCTATCTTTAAGGGCATCGTGTGTGGATGTGCTACAGAAGACTGGAGAAGAAGGAAGTCTGCCGAGACGAGCTGTGGATGAGAAAACTCATCATGGGGTATGGACAAGATGGAGAAAAGAGGACGATTTCAGAGACGACGTCATCTATCAGGTACCTTGATGTAAAAAAATTTTGTGATACTAACTAATTCTCGTATTTTTTGTTAGGGGCATTTAAGGGGTTGTCTAACTATGTGATGAGTCTGCAGTCATTCTATGTGACTGCAGACTTTTAAATTCTCACAGTGCACAGTGCACACTGCACACTTCTCTTGTGCCGGAGATTTGCATACACATGGTCACGTGCCAGCTGGACATATTTTGCCTCTCTCAATGAAAATGAATTGAGCGAGGCCAGACATGTCTTGTCTGAAGGTGGCCAGAAGTATACAAATCACATACTTGTGCAAGGGAAAATCCTAAAAGTGCCCAGTGCATGCGCTGTGAGAATTCAGAAGCTTGCAGCCACCTATAGTGACTGCAGACTTTAATTTTAAACCTGGACAAGCCCTTTAATTACAAAATGATGCCTTGTAGGCAATCTTAACAGCATGTAATAGCCTTGCTGTTAGGATTCAGCTCAGCTTGTTGGTTCCAGCAGTCATCTCATGGCCGCTTCACTCATATGCGATTATCAATCTTATGGTCACGTCACGTGACAAGCTTTTCTTCCTGCTTCTCTCTGTTTTTCACTGAACATTGAATTAGGGTAAGCAGGTCGTCGGCACGTGACTAAATGTGTAAGCCGTATATGTGCTTGGGCGGGAGGAGGGGGGGACGCCAAACTGAATTTTTGCCTCGGGTGCAAGAAAACCTAGATACACCTTTGTCTGTTTCTCCGTTGTATATTCATATGTATGCAGTAAATCAGATTGTAAGCTCCTGTATGCAAAAGAATGATTGAGGTTTACAAAATATTAGTTTAGCACAGGGATATTAAAGTACACAGGGACAGGGATCAATGTGAGTGATGGCCATCGCTGAGCTGCTGAATGTTGCTAGTTTATTATTAAAACAATAAGGAAAATAATTTAAAAAATAAATGTTTTTCATTTTGAAAGCAGTTATCTGTGGTCATCCTGGTCAGTAATGCTGGAAAATAATAAAATAGGCATTATTTACCCATTACAGCCACTCCAACTTCAGTTCTTTATTGACAAGGCTGCAGAAGTGACATCCTGTCTACAACATGTGACCACCGGAGGCCAATCAGCAGTCATGTTGAATTAGATTAGGCAAACCACTGAGGTCAGTGATCAGCTGCAGCGGTCACATTGCTGCAGCCATGTTCACAAGGACTGGTGGGATGGCAGAGTAAAAAAATGTCTATTTTGCTATTTTTAAGCATAATCATCCCATTGTCTGATTTTTTTTTTGTTTTATTTTTTAACAGCGCGAAAATAAATTCAACAAAACAATCCAGTGTTTTCACATTTTGGACATTCATTTGCAGAAAACTGAAAGTAAACTTCTCCCAGACAGCAAGAATTCTGCCGGAAATCAGCATTTCTTGGTTGTTTTCTTTGCTTTTCCAGCAATTTTCCCTGCTGGTGAAAACAACAGGAGGTGTGATCCTGGCTTCTGTGCAACCGCACTCCCCTCCCCATTGGCTCATAAGGACAGGAGGGCTGTGATGCGGGTGACTCTGCTCTGGGACTTGTTTACTGGTTTCTCTGAAGAGCTGGATGATTCTGCACACAATGTTACTTTGTCTTCCTGGAAAAGTCTGTGGACAAAAAAGGGAAAGTCAAGAAAAGCGGAAGGGATATGGACTGGATGAACTTGGGTTACAAACTTAAGGTCAACCAGGGGTGGACACATTCCTATCATATAAATAGCAAGCGTACAAC
Organism: Dendrobates tinctorius; assembly: GCF_039654945.1. NCBI lineage: Eukaryota > Metazoa > Chordata > Amphibia > Anura > Dendrobatidae > Dendrobates > Dendrobates tinctorius. The sequence continues at coordinate 84,884,958 of NW_027361738.1, read as the reverse complement.
CCGTATGTATGTATAGCAGGGGATGATGAGTATTATTGATGGATTAAAAGTAAAAAAAAATAATAATAATTTGGATTTTGTAAATTAAAATTCACCCAAAAAATAACTTTCTACATTTCTATATAACCAGTTAATTTCATGAGTGAATGGTATGATAATGCCGATGTAGAATTTATTGAATTTTTTATGACTTTCCCTTATGCAATAGTTCTGATACTCTACAATTTTACCGCAACCATATTGGCCTAGCCTGAGGATATGACGTCAACGTGATATTACAGGAGGCCTGACGTCTGACAACCCACCAAATACCAGAATGAAATGAATAGGGATGAGCAGGAAAAATAATGATGGGACAGCATCACCAAGGCCTCCTCTTTCTGGTGATTCATGAAATAATCACAGCGACCACAAAAGAATGTCCTATCCTAAAATATCTGAGGCCCCGTGGGTCCTTGTGCAAGGGCAATATACAAGATAATAATAATAATAATAATAATAATAATAATAATAATAAATTTTATTTCTATAGCGTCGACATATTCCGCAGCACTTTACATTTCAGAGGGGATTTGTACAGACAATAGACATTACAGCATAACAATAATCACATACAGTAGATTATAACAGATACCAAGAGGAGTGAGGGCCCTGCTCGCAAGCTTACAGTCTATGAGGAAAGAGGGAGACACGAAAGGTGGGTGGTAACAGTTACCCTGATTGTATGGACCAGCCATAATGTTAAGTGTGTAACAGTACAAACACAGAGGGCTAATGGATGCATAAAGCATGTGGGAACATGATGCGGGAAATCTGGTTATGGTAAAACTTTTGGCTGTGCCACACAGGGATAAATTAGGTTAATGTGATGAAGCAGTAAGCCAGTCTGAATAAATGCGTTTTCAGGACACGCTTAAAATTGTGGGGATTGGGGACTAATCGTATTGACCTGGGAAGTGCATTCCAAAGAATTGGCGCGGCACGTGTAAAGTCTTGGAGACGGGAGAGGGAGGTTCTGATTATTGAGGATGCTAACCTCAGGTCATCAGCAGAACGGAGGGCGCGGGTAGGGTGGTATACTGAAACAAGGGAGGAGATGTAGGGTGGTCCTGAGCCATGGAGGGCTTTGTGGGTGAGGGTAATAAGTTTATACTGAATTCTGGAGTGGATGAGTAGCCAGTGTAATGACTGGCACAAGGTAGAGGCATCGGTGTAACGATTGGTGAGGAATATGATCCTGGCTGCAGCATTCAAGACAGATTGGAGAGGGGAGAGTTTGATAAGAGGGAGACCGATTAGAAGGGAGTTACAATAGTCGAGACGAGAATGAATAAGAGAAACAGTAAGATTTTTTGCAGAGTCAAAAGTAAGAAAAGGTCGAATTCTCGAAATGTTTTTGAGGTGCAGATGACAAGAGCGAGCCAGTGATCGAATGTGGGGGGCAAAGGAAAGCTCGGAATCAAGTATGACCCCAAGACATCGGGCATGTTGCTGGGGAGTAATAGTGGAACCACACACAGAAATGGCAATGTCGGGTATAGGTACATTAGTAGAGGGAGGAAACACCAGGAGTTCAGTCTTTGACAGGTTCAGTTTCAGATATAGTGAGGATATGATATTAGACACAGTGTTTAAACAATCGCCGATGTTTTCTAGAAAGGCTGGCGTGATGTCAGGAGAAGAAGCGTATAATTGGGTGTCATCAGCATAAAGATGGTACTGGAAACCAAATCTACTGATTGTTTGACCAATAGGGGCAGTGTACAAGGAGAAGAGGAGGGGGCCTAGAACCGATCCTTGAGGGACCCCAACAGTAAGGGGAAGATGAGAGGAGGAGGAACCGGCAAAAGATACAGTAAAGGAGCGGTCAGAGAGATAGGAGGAGAACCAGGAGAGAACGGTGTCCTTGAGGCCAATGGAACGGAGCATAGTGAGGAGGAGCTGATGATCCACAGTGTCGAATGCTGCAGAGAGATCCAAGAGAATTAGCATGGAGTAATGACCATTTGATTTAACTGTTAGCAGATCATTAGAGACTTTATTGAGGGCAGTTTCAGTGGAGTATAAAGAGCGGAAACCGGATTGGAGAGGGTCGAGAACAGAGTTTTCTGAGAGATAGCGGATAAGACGGGAGTGGACCAGGCGTTCCAGGAGTTTAGAGATAAAGGGAAGATTAGAGACAGGTTTATAGTTAGCGGCACAGTTTTGGTCGAGGGATGGTTTTTTAAGTAGTGGATGTATGATGGCATGCTTAAATGAGGAGGGAAAGATACCAGAAGAGAGAGAGAGGTTAAATATTTTAGTTAGGTGAGGGGTCACAGCAGGGGAAAGGGACTGGAGGAGATGTGACGGAAATGGGTCACTGGTGCAAGTGGTTGGGCGAGAAGATGCAAGGAGCCTACTTACTTCTTCTGTGACTGGTTCAAAATCAGAGAGTGAGCTAGATGCAGAGCAAGATCAAGATTACCACCAACCCAGGGTTCAGACAACAAGGGCAGTAATAAAGCTTGTAACTTCTGAGAGTCTGTAAAAAAATCATGCAAAATAGGAGTACCCCTGCACTATTGGATCTTTCCAAAGGATTCGGATTATATAAGCAATTCTCTGGCATGCCAAAATAGGTTTGGCTTATAAAAAGGAAAGCTGCCCGGAAAAGTTCATTGCCCGGGACACTGACCTGAGTTCGTTCCTGCAGGAAGGTCACTTCATGTTTGCAGAATTGCTGCTAAATTCATCAGTTCTTTCAGTATAGTCTAGGACAGGGTTCTCAAACTCAGATGGGTTCATTGGCCGCCCATAGAAAAAAAATGTAATATGAAGGACCACGTTCTTTAAGGGAGAAGAGGGCATGTTTTTTATTCTGTTTAAGGGCTCATCCCCATTTGCGAGAAAAAAACGGTCCGTTTTCTGGATAAATAAAACGGACCTATTCTATGCAATTGTCATGCGAGTGTAATGCGATTTCAGTGTGATTTTTCAATATGACATCCGTATGCAATTCGATTTTAACATGAGTTTTTACATAGAGCAGTTCTCTCCATGTAAAAACTCATGTTAAAATAGCATTGTAAACTAACACTGTATACATCGTTTTAACAAAAAACCTTCAAAACACACACACCACACATATATATATATATTTATTATATATATGTGTGTGTGTCACTGACGTGTATATATATATATATATATATGTATGTATTCTATGTGTTTATATCTAGTGTTTTGTGAGATGTCATTGTGATTTTCCAAATATATATGTATATATAGATACACCTATTCTATGTGTATACATGTATTATATCTTTTGTATTAGAACATGTCAGTGTGATTTTACTGTATAGCCGCATATGAATTACCGGCTTTTCTCCTATCTATTATCTATCAATCTATCCTTCTAATATAAATACATGTCAGTGACACACACACATATATATGTATTTATATTAGATAGATAGATAGATAGATAGATAGATAGATAGATAGATAGATAGATAGATAGATAGATAGATAGATAAAGCCGGCAATTCATATGCGGCTATAATCACACTGACAGCTCAAAAAAGAATAGATAGAATAGATGTATACACATAGAATACATAGATATATACATGTCAGTGACACACACATATATATCTATACTATGTGTATATAGTTATACTATCTAGATATATAGTCAGATTGTACAGTAGCCGCACATGAATTGCCGGCTTTTTTCAAAGGACATCGGTGCCAATAAATCGGACAGCACTCGCATGGTGCGAGGGCTGTCAGATATTTTATCACACCCATTGACTTGCATTGGTGATTTTCACCTGAAAATCGCAGCAAATCGCAGCATGCTGCGATTTTTTTCTCAGTCCGATTTTGGCTGAGAAAAAAATCGCAAATGAGATGTCACACATTGCCTAACATTGGTCAGAGTGCAATCCGATTTTTAATCGGATTGCACTCATCCGATTTTTGCATCGGTGAGTATGAGCCCTAATGGTGTTTATCATATGGGTTATGGTACAGGTCTTATATTTTTTACTTCAGTTGTTACGTAAAACAGCATTTTTACTAGTCAAATATTTTTCCGCTATTTTTTCATTCTATATATTTAATATTTAGAAAAAAAAGTTTTTTTGTTTTTAGTCCCCTAATCGGTCCCATCCAGTATTATTGTTTTACGGTTAGCACCTTATATTAATTCTGGCCCCCATCTTTTAATAATTTACCCAATCCTGTAATGGCTCCTGTCCTATAATAATGTTCTTCAACCTGTAAAAAGGTCCCCAATTCTGTAAAGTCCCTCATCCTGTAGTAGTCGTTCCCTGTCCTATAATAATGGGAGAGGTCTAACGCCTGCGCACTGCAGTATTCTGCTCTGCCCTCAACAGGTTAGAGCAGTGCGCCTGCGCAGGAGCCACGACTTCTTTAAGGGGACGTCACCATTAGAAGATGGGAGGCGCCGGACCGTACCGTGGCACAAATCGGACAGGACTGAACGCCAGGGTGAGTATAATGTAACTCTTTTTTTCTTATCTTTCAGGTTACATCTGGGGCTTATCTACAGCATTACAGAATGCATTACAGAATGCTGCAGATAAGCCCCTGATGGCGGTGCCGGCAGCTGATACTCGAAAAATGGGGTGACAGATTCCCTTTAATGGGCTAGTGGCTGAACAGGGCTTGTTTATTGTAAGAGAGCTGTTGATCAAGATGCTGAAGTGGCCTTGTCCATCATGAGAATGTTGGTGGGCTGGTGGTTAATGTGGACTTGTCGGTGGTGAGGGAATTGGTGGGCTGGAGGCTGAAGTGCCTTGTCCATCATGAGACTATTGTAGGGCTAGAGGTTAATTTAGGTTGTCGATTGTGAGAGAAAGTTGGGTAGAGACTAGAGAGTAGGTAGTGAGTGAACTTGGCTCGTCCATCATGAGAATGCTGTTGGATGAGAGGTTTAGGCTATGTGTCCACATTAGCGTTTTTAAACGCTCAGAAAACCGGACTCCTTCCCAGAAACTGCGCGTTTTATTTCCCCACGATTTTTGCACAAAAACCGTGCGGTTTTTATGTGTTTTTTTCCGCGCAGTTTCTGGAAAGCTTGGAAACATCTAAAAACGCGGACCTATGCGGAAAATAATGAGCATGCTGCGTTTTTAGCTGCTAAGCGTTTTCTGAGCGGAAAAAAAAGCATGCATTGGCACAAAAAACCAAAAATGCATTGAATTAAATGGGAAGCTTATTTTAAGCGTTCCTCAAGCATCTGATCCGGCAAAAATGCTTCAAAAACGCTTAAAAACGTGGGCACACAGCCTCAAAGCTAAGTTCACATTAGGCGTTTTTGCTGCGTTTTTTTATTTTTTTGCAGCTTTTTTTATCATTGTTTTGGTTTTTTTTGTCATCAGTATTTTGTGCTTTGCATGTTTGCTTGTTTTTACATGAAGTGTGTAACTTCTTTCAGCATTTTTCGCCTATTGAATTGAATGTAAAAAAAAAAGCATGAAAAAATGCACGGAAAACGCCACCAAAAACGCACCAAAACCTGTGTTTTTGGCGCAGCTTCTTTCCTGCCAAGCACTCAGGTTTGACTGTGGGGAAAAAAAAGCCCAGTATGAACTTAGCTTTAGTAGGTTTGTCCATTGTGAGAGTGTTTGGTGGGGCAGAGGCTGAATTGGCCTTGTTCATCATGAGAGAGTTGGTGGGCTAGGAGGAGTGAGGTGCCTGTGGAAATGCTAGAAGAATATTCAGAATTGAGAGTCCTCAGTGGTTGATACCATCTTTTCAGTTAGCCATTAAAAGGTATCAACCACTGAGGACTCTCAATTCTGAATATTTGTCTATCTAATGGCTAACACGGTACAAAGATACACTGTTATGATTGAGTCACCGTAGAAGGCAAAAACAGAAATGCTAGCTAAGTCCAGAAAACCAGAGAAGTTGGCAGCTATCGGACTGCAGACTCCTGAACCTATCAACAACAACTAGCAGTAGCCGTGGGGGGTTCCTACGATGCCCTAGACCCCTCGATCACAGCCGGAGAAATAAATAGGCCTAAAGAAAGAAAGGGGAAAACTAAACTGCCCCAGAGCAGACACCAAAGCAATAGGCAGCCCCCAACATATAATGACGGTGAAGCAAGATGAAAACACTAACACAGGCAGAAAGATAGACTGAGCAAAGACGGGGCCCAAGCTAGCTACATAGAAAAGGACAGGAAGGCTGCTGTCTACAATCCGTGAAAAACCCTATGAAAATAAGAACCAACAGACTGACAGTGAAAAAGGCCCTGAAGACGCTAGGCTTCAAAAAAGCTATGTCAGTACTCAGGAATATTTTGAAGACAGAGCTACAGGCAAAAGGAGATTCAGCTCACCCCAGCAGGGAATGGCAGAATCCAGAAAAGCAAGGAAAACAAAAACAAAACACTAATGCTAACAGGCAAAGCAGAAAAACTTAGCTTTAGAGGAGCAGGAATCAGACTGGTGTCCTAGAAGTCCACAGAGAAATCACCCGCAGGGCAGAAGGGCGTCGGCAGCCTTATATCCAGTCCGTGACTCCACTCAGCCAGTCATCCTCATCAGGCTCAGGTGCCTGATAATCAGGCTCATTACCTTCCTTCACCGGGAGTTCACCAGACCTCAGTGATGAAGGGGAAATTGAACTCACAACAATACACATTTATCTTGTGGCAATGCTGGGCAGTGAATTTCCTAACGTATTCTGGGCACCCACAGGATTAAAAATGCCATTAATATACCGAACAGTACGGTCTAGATACAGTGAGGGACAAGCGAACGGGTGACCTGACAGGAGTAAGTAATGCTGACCTAAAGCAGTGGGTTGAAAGTACCTTCAATACTGGGAAAGGTCAGCGTTGGGAGGTTTGTAGCCGGTCAACCTTGAGAGACTAAGTGGGTTGCGTGTGAATTTCCGAGTGCTTGCATATTTTCTGCCAAGGGTAGCAATTTTTTTTTGTGGGTAGTGTCTTGGCAGGACAGTATGTTGTAGGTGTGAGATATGTCGAGGCGAGGAAGGCGGTGGAGAGAGTATCGTCACCTGTGGTACTAATGGATGTGTGAATGTCAGCAGCCACTCTGCTTACAACCAACCCAACTCTCAGCGAAGCAATCATTTTGTCTTTGTTTACTCCAGTGGTGAAGCCCCTCATTGACCCCTCCCCTCCTCAGGGGTATGAGTGTGCTATACCTGTGCAGTATGTTCACTCTTGTGCAGAATGGCTGAGGTTGTAGTTCCCAACAACAAGACGGCCACAGACTATGCAAGGTCATGGACCTACAATATGGGTAAAAACCATTGGCGGAGATCCCAAGTTGAAACGTAGAAGCGCTTCATTTAATAAACGTTCCTCTGTTTACTGTACACAAGATTGTTATTGCTATACAGCTTTCCAGGAAATTGCCAATAAATCCAATGCAATACTATAGTGTCATCTCTGCATCTGTAGGAGATCCATTTACGTATGGACAAAATGGACAATGCAAACCCCTAGAACAAGTCCTTACATGTCACTGCAGAGGAAAGAAACTACCGTATGTATTGTAGAAATCTCTGTACAAACTATCCGACAGTCCTTTATAGAAGCCTTGTACCAATTATAGTGGGAGGTTGGACTTGGTCATCCTATGTAAGAGCACTAAGGGTAGCCATATTGGCTGTCACCCAACGAAGAATCAGAACAAAGGCGTCCCGCGCAGAAATACATGCAGTTAATTTACCTCAGAAATTGCATTTTCATGTCTCTTAGATGATATTTTGGCACCCTACGAGGAGAATTTACCTCAGGACATACAAGTTTATATGTTGAATTTCACAAGATAGGAACGGGATATGTACCAGAGGTAGAATTTACCTTATAAATGATTAAAAATGAATATTTTTTTACTCAGAATCAAAGGTAAACCGATATAAATATGTCTCTATTTATATCGGAAAAATTGACTCCCAGGGCGGAGATATTTATAGTGTAATTTTTACACAATTGGATAATGCCTGGAGTAATATTCCTGGGATAATTATATGTTTTCCTTGAAACTTATGGGTCAATAGGTGGGCACATATAAATTACATCAGAGTCACATTTTTATGTTTTTTGTATGATGTTTTGGCACCCTAGATGAAGAGTTTACTTCACGGCGACCATGTTTAGTCTTCACTGATAGTTTACTTCGGGACAGGTTTATATTCACAGAATTGGATGCTCAAATCCACGGTACTGAATATAGAATGTACCACAAATAATTGTTTTGTTTTTTTTTTCATTCAGGTTAAATTTAATATGTCTGCCAATAAAATTTACCTCCGGAGGACTTGACGGAGCACTGACAGAGTTGTGCAAAATGGCCTCCACTGTCTATTAGAGTGTTTGTTCTGAGTGAACTGTCATAAGCAGACTCAATGAAAGCCCTACGGAGCTGCTCCATACAACTTGACAGACATTCACCAGAGGACACTTGAATTGGCTCCTCCGCCATTGGTGTCTCAAAGATTAGAGGAGGTTCTCACTAAACACAAGTGAAAGAGTCTGGAGGCTCCATGATGAATGCTGCCAGAAAACATCATCCAACATGGCCGGTTTGGCGTTGATCAGTGATGGTCTGGGGAGACAATGCCTTAGGGTTGTACAAACCTCCATGTGATTGCCAACAGTACCCTGACTGGTGTGAGGTATGGAAACAAGTCCTCAGAGCCATTGTCAGACCGTACAAAGGGACAATAGCCGTCCTCATGTGGCCAAAATGTTGGCTGATCCTGGATGACAAAAGTTTTGAAGCCACTGACCGACCCTTATGTTCCTCAGACCTTATTGAATACCTCTGGGACATTATGTATCAGTGCCACAGACCATGGAGGAGCTCAGTGATGTCCTTCCCTAGATCTGGGAGGAAGAAGATCCCACCATGCCACCATCTGTCGTCTCATCAGGAACATGTCCAGACATTGTCGGGGGCCATACACACTGCACAGTCACGTTATGAGTTGCCATGATGAAATTTACACAAATTTAGATCTGTGATTTCACGTTATTACTTTTAAGTGTGATCATGAATCCAGCCCTCGGGTGGTTGATAATTTTGCTTTCCATTGACGGCTGATAGCGGATTAAACAATTTATATCAGGACAGATTTTCAACCTAAAATATTTCATTCATCGAGATCTGAAGTGCGATTTTCGTGTTCCCAGTTCCATTTTTTTTGGCAAGTGTGTAATTTACCTCAGAAATTACATTTTCAGATGCAATTTTACATCAGAAGGCTGTTTTTGGACATAGGATATACTGTGCACAAAATTTACCTCAGAAATAATTTACTCTTCTTTTTTCTCAATAAATGAAGTTTAATTTACCTCAGGAACCACAGTTTTCCTGTCATTTATATACCCTGGCACTCTACGTGAAGTGTTTACCTCTGCACGGACATATTTGTGGCCTATTTTCACTCAAAGGGAATGTGACATTACCATCCACTGCCCAAGAGATATTTTAGCTCAGAAATAACGAAAAATTTATTTTTTTCCCCTTCAGATTCAACATTAATGTCTTCAAAGTGTAATTTCACATTTACTCGCCCTTCAATTAATATTTTTGCTCTCTATGGAGCATTTACCTCAGATGTGACTTGTTTTATCACACATTTGAGATCAAATTTACATTTACACAAATAATGAACTGCTCATTCCAACAGTCAAATGATTCCTAGAGAGTGTGGGAAGGGAGTGAATAGAGGAATGAAACACAACACTGCGGTGAAGGGGACAGACTGTACTACAAGGGGGTGCACTGCAGTCAACAGTTGACGCAGCAAAATCAGCACAACCCCCCATCACGGCAACTACTGAGTTAATACACGACCAATCAGCTGTCTCGCTGCTTGTAGTGTGCCTGGCAACATTCCCTTCTTGCCCCGCCCACCCACTGACGACCCCCACGTCTTGTACTTGTTTGTTCCGTTCTCCAGTCCCAAGAACGGAGTACTCTCTGATTGGACTGTTCCACATTGGCAGGGGCGGGGTGATCCCCTCCAATGCGAGTAAACAAGGGACGTCACTGATTGGAGGAAGGATCTGTCAGTGCAAGTGCTGGGCGGGATTTAGTCTACGTGGCTCCGCCTCTTGGGTCTGAATAATAAGAGCCGGTGGTTGGCAGGGAATTCTCAGTGAGAAGTGGACGGGAGTCAGGCAGGGGCCGAGCTGAGGTGGAGTCCGGGACATTACCCCGCACTGGAGCTGCAGAACAGCCTCTCCTCAGGTTGCATCATACTGAGGGTCACCTGCAGAGCTGACACTCCGCTCACACATCTGCTGCTGCTGCTGCTCCTCATTGGGAGAGGTGAGTGTCCTCATGGATGAGGGCTGCATGATGCAATGATTACCCATGGGTGGCAAAAATATTCTGTAGGGGAACTACAAGTACCAACCTGCTCCGGAAGCATAAAGGGGGGAATAAAAAGTTATTCAACTTTTTATTTGGGGGGATTTATTAAGACTTGCATCCAGCTGTAGCAGAACTACAACACCCAGCATTCCCTAACAGCCAGCATCTATCAGGGCATGCTGGGAGTTGTAGTTTAGCCACAGGTTGGAAGCATTAAGTGCTAAAATTTATCCCAATTTCTTGTAAATTTGCTGGCTCCGTCCACGTAAAAATGTTGAGTGATGGATAAAACCTCCAATGTGCCAAAATGTTCCCTATTTATTGTTCATTGTCCTGCGGTGTGTGATTGCTGTCAGTGAATGGAAATGTTCTAGTGCTGCAGTCACATCTGGGGGTCACAGAACGGCCACGGGGGGTCTCCCAACCCAAGTTCCATCACAGCCTTATAGGCTGCCAACATTAGGACGGGAGACCCCCCCCCCCACCTCCGCAGCCGGCCCGTACTCTGAGGGCGTGCAGCATCGGGCCGGCTTCACTCTGACCCCAAGATTGCAGCCTCATAGGCTTATATGTGACTTCCAGGAAACCCACGGTTGGTCTGGGGATTGTAGTCCGCACACTGACCTGTGACTGCAGTCTGAGGGTGAGTTTCCAGTGTCTGGATCCTAAGGGCTCATACTCACTTGTGAGAGACTCGCACAAAAACCTGGCACTGCCGCCGGCACTGGGATCGGAGCGTGCAGCTACATGTATTTCTATGCAGCCGCATGTTCCGGTCCGAGTGCCGGCAGCAGTGCCAGGTGTTCATGCGAGAGACTCGTGCGAGTCTCTCGCAATTGAGTATGAGCCCTAATCCTGAGTGTCCATTCACTGACAGCAAGCGGTGAGGAAAAATCCTGCGTCGTGCCAGTATATAGAGAAGAATCGAGTGATGTTTGGGGTATAATGGCCGTGCCTGCCATAAAGGGGGGCCGGTCCCCATCATTCCCATAAAGTTGCTATAGTCCCTGGCAGTGCCTACACACCTCCTGTTTACCTGGCTGGCGCCCATTATTTGCTCTTGCCAGCAAGTTTTTTATTTCGCCCTGTTATATAACATCTAGTTGTAGAGTTTCACAACCCAGTGTCAGTTTCCCAATCGCCAGCCTGTATACAGGACGGTCCTTTCATTAATTATTATCCTTGGTGCACTCAGTTACCCGGACAGATACGACACGACTCGTTGCACCCTACTAACTTTGGGGCATCGCTCTGGCATTCCAGCTGTTGTAAATCTACATCTCTCAGGCTGTCGGGCCATTATTATTTATTATTAATAATCGGGGCATGCTGGGAGTTATAGCTTTTCAATAGTTGGCGGCACAGGTTGCAAATTTTAAGCATGCTGCCGATATAACTCTTGTTTTGTTGTTTGCTCTCCCCGTTCAGGTAAATCTGCTGATCTCCGTGCGCCAACATGAAGTTTGCACAGTTTTTGTTAAAAAATGCCGCTCTGGCCAATGCCCCCAAACAGATCGAGAGGTTCAGCCGCTACTCGCCGTCTCCTCTCTCCATGAAGCAGTTCCTTGATTTCGGTAAGTAGAGAGTCGAGCGGAGGAGACCCCACGTGTTTCACAGAGTAAAAATGTGATTTGGGCTGTGGAGAGGGGAAAAAAAAAATTTGTGATTAGGGGTGTTAAAGGATTCTTCCATTTTTATAAAGTCATAGTTCCCGTTCATTTATCACCAAGTTATTTACTATGACCCCTAATAAACTCTTGGCTCAGCGTTTCCCGGTGAAGCTTTCTGCTGCCGCTCAACTACCAGGGCCAGCGCTAATTAAAGGGACAAGTCTTTCCTATATATTTACTGGTTGTAACGATTTATGTAGTTCATTGCTATGTTATCAGTCAGGATTTAAAAGCCAATCTTAATTTAAAAAAAAAAAAAACCCTCTCCAGTTTTCGTTCCTTTTGACTTTCTGCAGTCCAGTGATTACTCCAGCGTGGGTATTACATTAGGGAATTGCTATGTGATCACTTTTCCCCTATGTTGCTATGTAAGGATATTCTTGAATCGTATATCTTTTCGGGGGGGGGGGGGTGTTAGACTTTCTTAGTAGACAGGAGGGATCTTGTCACCGTGCCTCCAGTTGTTTTCGCAGCTCCGGACTCGACATCTGCTCACGTTTCTTTTTTTTCCCCCACATCTCGTGGCGTAAATAAGTTATCCTACCTTGGCCATCTGCACATACTCACTGTGTCCACGAGTGCTGATGTGCGCTGTACTTGTCAGAAAACACCCAACAAAACACAGATTGTAGACCCCAATGCAGAAGATGCAAATTTGCACCCCCTCAAAAAAGAAAAAAAAAATGTTCCATGGGAACCAAGGCGTCTTTGCAACTTTTCCCCAATGCATGACTCTAATTACGCCTCATCCTTTGACTTGCTGCTGGCTGGGGTTCCAAAACTACTATAGTCCTAATTATGCACACAGTTTTCAAAGTTGGATTCAAGCACTATGGACCCAAGTCTTCAATTTGCCCCAGAAATCTGACATTATTGTATGGGCGCATCGGACTGGCCGGCGGCTCTACTGACTCGAGCCTGACCGCTTCATATATTTCTATGCAGTAAGGTTGGGAAATCTGCCGTCCAGTCTGAGCGTCGCGGTCCGATTTATACGGCACGCTTACTTTAACAGATCTTGATGAGTCTTCCCTATGGTGCGTCTTCTGATCAAAGTTTCACACGGCGCACAATTTTTCACAACTTCTTGCAAAACGTTAGTTTTGCATGTTTGCTGCAAACCATTGGGAGTTTTCGGCCTGGCTCAGACAGGGATAATTTCAGTTCTTGCACGGACACCATGGCCGCTTGTCTCTTGACAAAGCCTCATATATGCCTATAAGGTTGTAAGATTGGGTCAGGAGATCCCCGGACACTTGGGCATTGCTGTACTCGTACAGACCGTGAAATGCACCTGGCCTATAAGAGTATGTTTACACGTTACGGATTTGTGTGCAAATTCTTCCGAACGGAATCAGCAGAATCCGCAGGTCAAAATACCCTCATTTTTCCTGCGGATTTTGTGCGGATTTGGCCTGCGTTTTTACACCTGCGGATTCCTTTAATGGAGTAGGTGTAAAAACGCTGCAGAATCCGCACAAAGAATTGACATGCTAATGAAAATTAACTGCTGCGTTTCCGCGCAGATTTTTCCGCAGCATGTGCACAGCAGTTTTGTTTTTCCATAGGTTAACATAGTACTGTAACTCGCTAGACACTCTGCAGCGGCAAATCCAAAACTTGTGCACATACCCTAACTGCTAAAAGTTTGGAGCAAAACAGGCAAAACTATCCTTTTGCAAGAAGTTGTGGAAAGTTATTGATGATCAGTGCCATAGACAAAGTTGCACGAAGAAGGGGCCTTGGGCTGGGTTCATTCAGTGGCCATTTCTGAGTTTTCATAGTCTCCTGCTTGCACAGCAGATGTTGGAGATCAGCCTCCCCCAGCTCTTCATAGATCCTGTAACACATGTAAATCTCCTTTTTATAATGCAGATTTTCATTGCACTGCTGGTGTCTCTGTCAGTCTTAACCCTCAGAGCCTGCTGGGAGTTGTAGTTTTACAACAGCTGGAGAGAAACAGGTGGCAGGATGATAATAGAATGGCCTCTGCCTCCTGATGGCTCAGATTTGCAGTCACTTAGAAGCCATTGTCTTCTTTCTCCTGGGGGGATCAATGAGTCCTATTGATTAGCCACAAGAACCTTGAGCCCCCTGTTGCCTAAATGCCTCCTGTTTTCTCTTTCCAAGTCCTGGATGCTCTACTTGTGCAAATATCTATTCACGTATTTAAAAAAAAAAAAAAATCCTGACCTGGGATTAAGTCCAAGAAAGTTTCCCTGAAACTGCAAAAATGTCTGGTAAACTTATTGTCCCTGACTCTTCCGTTAAATGTTAATTCTTTATCTGGGAAAGCTGGGTGATGGCAACCATAGGTTCATAATATTCACCAGCTTTCCCAGACAATAAATATAAAATCTGTTTACCAATCTGGACAACCCCTTTAACTAGTCACCAAGGTGTCGATTGGGGTGGAAGGCTGGCAGTGAGTGTTCGGTCTCTCCATAGCGCCACCACAGGGGAAATTAAGTATTACATGTCATGTATTCATCATTGGGTCCTCCAGACACTAAACACTTCACCCAAGGAGTCATTTTTGGGCCCCGGATCTTCTTGTTTTTCTGATTTCTTAGAAATCTCTCGCATGCGCCTCTTGCCTCATGTCTGAGGAATGACTTTACATCTATCCATCAGTTTTCCAGGGTTCTCCTAGGGAGCGCAGCAGATGTACTCGGCAGCTGCTCAACTTCTCAGAGCTAAGTTCTTGCATATTTACTCACATTTGTCTATGACTCCCAACAGCCATGAATAACAGTCTGCAACCCCAGCTCTTGTGAAACCCCAGCTCCCAAAATGCCCTGGTAATTCTGCTACTCTAGTGCTTATGTGGAACTACAACTCCCAGCAGTCATATTCTGTATTGTGCAACTGTCGTTAGCTATTCTACTTAACAGGACTCGTGCACTGTGGCTATTTTGAAGTTAGGGCTTGCTGGGAGTTGTAGTTCCCAGAGTAGCAGATCAGTGGAAACCTATCCTCCTGGTCAGTATCGGTGCTCTGCAAACTTGTAGCTTTCCACCGTTCTGAAGATTCACAACTCCCAGCATGTCACAAACTGTCAGTGCATGCTGGGAGTTGTAGTTTACTTTCTTTGTAAGAGATGGGGTGATGCTCTGGGTGCTTGGAAAGCTGGGTAGCAGTAATGGCCATGACTTGTAGTTGGGGAGTTGTAGCATTAGCAGAAAAAACAGCTTAAGGTACTGTCACACTTAGCGATGTACCAGCGATCCCGACCAGCGATATGACGCGGTCAGGATCGCTGGTACATCGCTAAGTGGTCGCTAGTGAGCTGCCACACAGGCAGATCGTACCAGCGACATCGCTGGGGACGGGGGTCGCTACTTACCTGTCACACTAGGCGATCCTGCGTCCTCCCGCCCGGCTCCACGTTCATCGCTCGTCTCTCCACAGGAAGCCCAGCAGGAAGCTGACGATGAGAAACAGTCCAGGATGTTCTCACGCGATCAGCAGCGGGGGAGCGGGTTGTAGGTAAGTATCAGACACAGCGATATCGCTATAACGTCACAAGTTATAGCGATATCGCTTAGTGTGACAGGCCCTTTAGACTTGTAATCTCCTGTTTACTCCAGCGTCCGTCCGTGGTTCGACAGGGCAAGGGCCGACCTCCGATAAAGAGGGCGCAGTTCAAGTGCGGTGCTTGTGTTTTGGCAGCCGCTTATCAGATTGTCGCTGTGCAGTTTCTGCCTGATCTCTGACTTCTAATAGAAGCGAATCAACAAAAAAATGTTGTCCTTCAATATTTATAATGTTGTTTTTTTTTTTTGTTTTTTTTTTCCATTTTATCTCCTTTTAGGGTCGGCCAACGGCTGTGAGAAGACCTCTTTTGCTTTCCTGCGACAGGAGCTTCCTGTCAGGCTGGCGAATATCATGAGAGAGATCTTTATCCTTCCGGATCCATTACTGAGGACGCCATCAGTGCAACTCGTCCAGAGCTGGTAACTACAACCCCCATTGTGCACAATGCAGTGTGGTGATGATGATGATTTCTGCACTTATTTTTGTGTAGGCAGCTATATCTTTTTATATAGTTGTACATGGATGCAGTTACAGCATCCAAAAGACTATGGGTCATGGGAACGGGGGGGAAAAATAGTCCCAAAATCTTCAAAATCAGTTCCAAGAGTGTGTTCTGTATTTGCAGGCTCTAGTTTAAGTGAGACTGCACATAAAGTTGCAATATTATATTACTGAGGTTTGTTAATATCTGATTAGTGGGGGGTCCGACTTCCAGTACCCCCACAGGCCGGATGTACACAGACAGAGCACCACTGCTCCAGATATGAATGGTGTCTTAAGACTGTGGGCTGAATTAGAATTGGAGGATACCTGCCGCTGTGTATACCCGTGCGCCGTGCCAGCCACCAGATCACTGCATTGCAACATACACTCCATGACGGTAGCACACCCTGGCGTAGAGCTCATATTTTAGAAAACAACCTGTGTGTATTGGCTGCGCCTGCTTTGGCACCGGGCACAGTCGGTACAGAACAGTTTAAGCAACAAATATAAACCTAGCCCTCAACTTAAAGGTATTCGCAAGGCGGTTTATTGTAGTACACGAAAAAAGACGTTTCGGTCAATGTGACCTTCTTCAGTTTCTACAAGGGTAAATATAATTACAAAACAAAATGTCATATACAACAGAAAAGATAACAAAGGGGAAAAAAAAAAAGGAAAACAGAAGTATATACATACAATAGACAAAATGGTCATACATGTCTATTGTATGTATATACTTCTGTTTTCCTTTGTTTTTGTTCCTTTGTTATCTTTTCTGTAGTATATGACATTTTGTTTTGTAATTATATTTACCCTTGTAGTAACTGAAGAAGGTCACATTGACCGAAACGTCTTTTTTCGTGTACTACAATAAACCACCTTGCGAATACCTTTAAGTTGAGGGCTAGGTTTATATTTGTTGCTTTAACGGTTCGGGAACCTAACCTTAGCACCATCTCGAGTTGTGCTCACGGTGTACTTTCGGTACAGAACAGTTTGTCCCCATTTTCTTATCTGCGGCTAGTTGGGACGTGTCCAAGGGAATTGCAGGAAAGTTAATGGCGTCTTATGCCAAGTGCCTGTTTATGAAGAGGCTGGTACATTACAGACGGGAGAGAGCACTGTCACTACACGTGGCACAGCTATTACCAGAGGACGAGGCTGGCATGGAAAATAATAGAAACTCGCTGCCCAACTTTTGTCATGTGGTTGCAAAAGCGGAGCTTGAATAGAGTGGGATTGATACATAAATGTTGGATTGATGGCTCCATAGATGGACTGTAACATAACTGATTTTATAATTAATGACGTTTCTGTGATTACTAACTTATTTCGTTCTTCTCCCATCAGGTATATTCAGAGTCTGATGGAACTGATAGAATTTGTAGAAAAAAATCCAGAAGACCAACGGGTCCTGTCTGAGTAAGTGCCGGCTGTTTATGGCATTTTATGGTTGTAGCTGGAGGCGCAGGACGAGGATCGTCACGATCCAGAGAACGCTCCGCTCTTGTTTATACAACACCAGACATTTAGCTCAATCTCGCCTGGAGGGACGTGTGGAAATTTCTACCTGCCGGTGTCATAGTGTGCTTTAATACTTCTATAATAACAGCACTGATGTTAGAACCTGACGGAGATGAACGGCGCCTCATAGACGCTGCTTATCTCTTCCAGCAGTGGCAGTTTTTGATTGTCTACCTTTGCAGAAAGCGGGCTCCTTGTCTTTATGTAAAAAGTTTGGCTGCTGCAGAACCTCAGACATTACACTGTGTTCCAAATTATTATGCAAAAAATATTTCCTCTTATTTTCTCTAAATTACCTATATGAGTTGCAGTCATTGTTATTTTCCAGTCATCTATTATTCTAGTATAATTGCAATGTTTTTGAACAAACTGCCTATGAAAACAGTATATTTTTAAAAATAATTAACACTCAAAATGCATGTTCCAAATTATTATGCACAGCAGAGTTTTCAACCTTTTTATTTTTATTTTGAACAAAAAAATGGTCAATTGTGAAATGATAAGCATTATCAGCTTATTACAAAATGAAATCAAACAGTTTTCAAGTCAAAACTTTATTCTAGGTGATGTTACATTTGCACATAGGACCCCTTGTTCGAAAGAAGCTTCTGAACTCTCTCGTCCATTGAATTGGTCAGTTTTTGGATGGTTTGCGCTTCAATTGTTTTGCCTGTGGACAGAATACCCTCCCAGAGCTGTTGCTTAGATGTGAACTGCCTCCTGCCATCACAGACACTCCTTTTGATGATGCTCCAGAGGTTCTCAATGGGGTTGAGGTCAGGAGAGATGGTGGCCACACAATAAGTTTGTCCTCTTTTATGCCCATAGCAGCCAGAGATGCAGATGTGTTATTTGCAGCATGAGACGGCGCATTGTCATGCATGAAAATGATCTTGCTGCGGAAAGCACGGTTCTTCCTCTTGAACCATGGCAGGAAGTGCTGTTTTAGAAACTCCACATAGATTATGGAGTTCATCTTTACCCCTTCAGGGATCCTAAAGGGGCCGACAATCTCTCTCCACATGATTCCAGCCCAAAACATTACTCCACCTCCTCCTTGTTGGCGCCTTAGCTGTGTTTTCATGGGGTGTCCATCCACCAGCCATCCTCCACTCCATCCATCTGGACCATCGAGCGTTGCACGGCACTCATCGGTGAACAGAACAGTTTGGAAGTCAGTCTTCAAGTATCGTTTGGCTCACTGGAGCCGTTTCTGCTTGTGTGCAGTGGATAGAGGTGGTCGACAGGATGGCTTATGCACAGCTGCAAACCTCTGAAGGACCCTGCATCTTGTTGTTCGGGGGCGATGTCTGAGGCACCAGCAGCTTCAAAAACTTGTCTGCTGCTATGACAAGGCATGTTTGCAGCTGCTCTTTTGACCTGACGCAATTGCCTGTTGGAAAGAGTCCTCAATTTTTCCTTATCAGCATGCACACGTGTGTGCTGGGAATCAGCGACATACTTCTTGATTGTGCGATGATCACGATGAAGTGTCTTGGCAATGTTGATTGTAGTCATGCCTTGACCTAAATACTCCACAATTTGTTGCTTCTCAGCAGCCGACACATCCTTTTTCTTTCCCATTTTGGCAAAAAATGTAGGCTGCTTAATAATGTGGAACAGCCTTCTTGAGTAGTCTTGCCTTTATTTGGACGCACCTGCCAAACTAATGTGCACAGGTATCTGCAATTGCTTTCTGTGATACAAAGAGCCCTGACACACATCACCATCAATGAGTTAAAATGACAGACAAAAAAATTCTAACCTTATCACTCCTAAACTCTTTTTGCATAATAATTTGGAACACAGTTTATTTAACCACGTAATAAACTTTGTTCTTCAGTTTTACAGAGACGCTGGTAAACATCAGAAACCGCCACAACAATGTGGTTCCCACCATGGCCCAGGGGGTCATTGAATACAAGGAAGCCTTTGGAGTGGATCCTGTGACCAATCAGAACGTCCAGTACTTCTTGGACCGTTTCTACATGAGTCGCATCTCCATCAGGATGCTGATTAACCAGCACAGTAAGCATCTGCTCATTACACCCATCATGGCCGATCTATTTCTTACCTATAACTATCGGCTTTGTTGGTTAGAATACATTATCCAGTGGCCTACGTGTGTGTGCTTAGTGGAGCACTAGTATTTATACATATTGGAAATCCAGTTTTTGTTTTGGTTTTCTCATAAGGCAGTGTTCTCACTTCATTATGGCAGATTTATGGTCCCACTAAATCTGTGTCTGCAGACCGTGCTACTCTTGCAGAAGATGAACAGAGCCTAAATATAAATATGTATAGATTTTAATTTTCTTGAGACCTTTATAGTAATGTGCATCTCAGCAGATATGTGCTGATGAAACTGCCATGCCATAAAAAATCTACTATGCATATTTTGCTGCAAAGTGTGAAAATACATTTCTGTAAAAATCTGCATAAGGTACATTTTAGATTTTGCTGCAGTTTTGCAATATGCTTTGCAAAAAGTGAAAATCTACTGCATGCTGCAGGTTAAAAATATTTACCGCAAATCCTGCTCTGATTTTATACCGTGCATGTAGATGAGATTTTGACAATATCCGCCGTTTGTGTATCACAAGTTCTTCTCTTGAAAAGGAGTGCTTTCTTTGTTGCCCTTTTTGACATTCGGACAGACTTCTAAACCTTTTACCTCACCATGGGTGCAGATGCACTGACTCCTGCCTGCTCCCATCTGTGAGCTAGCTCTGCACTTGTGTTGAAACGATCCCATTGATTGCAGGATACTTTTTAGGAGGATGCTTTTTAGAAGATGGTCTTGGCGCTTAACTTTCTTGTGTGCCCTGGATCCTTCTACACAGCATAGGGTTTTTCTGAATTGCAGTTTTGTTTTACAGTTCAACTGATGACTCTTCGCAACAATCTAGAGTGAATGTAGATTGCCACTATAAAAACTGAAGCAGCTAACTTTGTAAAAACCAAACTTTGTGTCCGTTTCAACTTTTTTTTTTGGCCATAATTGTGCAAGCATTGTAAAACTCTGGGGAAAAATAGTGAGGTCTACGAAAAACTTTATTAACTTGCAACTTTTGTGAAACGTCTGGACTTTACATCGTCGCCTGGACCAAAGTTCAGGAAAACAACTGGGATAAGCCGGGTTCAGTGCGCTCGGTATCTCGCTGACTGATTAGAAATGCACTTATGTGCACTTCAGATCACTTGCTTTCCAGGAAAGTTCTGTAAATTATTATTTTCATTTTTCTTTCATTATGAATATCATCACATTTCCAAGAAACTTGTATTCTGACACTATCTATAATAATAAATGCCCTAAGCAACTTCCGGTTGTAACAACTTCCGTCCAGTTGTAACCGGTGACGTCACCACACACCTCTTTCCATGTTAACCCTCAACACACACTCCTCTCACCTTTCACCATCTCCACTCACTCTTTCACTCCACATATGACCCTTTCTCTCACTCCGTCTCTCATACTCACGCCGTCATCGCCGCTGATCCACGATCCCCGACATCCTCCACGCTGGCGACATGTTCTTGCGGCAACCCCATTTTGGATCGGCGAAATCCCGCGATAGTCAAGATGGCGTCGCCACAAGAACATGTCGCCGGTGTGGAGGACGTCGGGATCCAAAATGGCGTCGGCGAAATCTCGCGAGATTTCGCCGACGCCATTTTGGATCCCGACGGCATCCACGCCGGCGACATGTTCCTGCGGCGACGCTATTTTGGATCGGCGAAATCCCGCGATACTCAAGATGGCGTCGCCGGAAGAACATGTCGCCGGCGAGGATGACATCGGGATCCAAAATGGCGTCGGCGAAAACTCGCGAGATTTCGCCGACGCCATTTTGGATCCCGACGTCCTCCACGCCGGCGACATGTTCTTCCGGCGATGCCATCTTGACTATCGCGGGATTTCACGATACTCAAGATGGCGTCGCCGCAAGAACATGTCGCCGGCGTGGACAACGTCTGGATCCAGGATGGCGCCGGCGGAAGAAGATGTCGGGGATCGTGGAGCAGCGGCGATGACGGCGTGAGTATGAGAGACGGACTGAGAGAAGGGGTCGTATGTGGAGTGAAAGAGTGAGTGGAGAATGGTGAAAGGTGAGAGGAGTGTGTGTGTTGAGGGTTAACATGGCAAGAGGTGTGATGCTATCGCATCCTCCCGATGCGATAGCATCGGGCCATAATCTAGTGTATCATAATCCTCTATAATAATCTATGGATGTTCACTTTTTGTATGTAATTATATGTCTGCATAGTTAGAATAATCATTCCCCTTTTTTCTTTTTATTTTAGCTCTTTTGTTTGATGGCGGCACTAACCCTGCACATCCCAAACACATTGGAAGTATCGACCCAAACTGTGACGTCGTGGAGGTTGTACATGGTAAGTGACAAGAAACTGAACATTTTTTTAAAGGGGAACTCCATATAAGTGCAACTTGTAGTGTGTCAACTGCAGAAGTAGCAGCAAACGGGGACTGCTTTGAGGTCTTTTTATCTTCCATATTGTGGAGGTCCCAGAATTTTGACCCCACCACCCCTTTTATCTTGGGGATGGATATACTCACACTTAAGAGGCAGGTATCCCCTCCCTTCTGTCACAAGCCTGCTCCTCTACTCTCTGATGATTTGCAAATATTTAGGAAAAAGCTGGAGGTAGAAAAAAAAAAAAAAGAACCACATGTCATTTGATTGGTTGGATGCTGATGGTCCACTAAAACTGAGCATTATTCTTGCCCTCTGGATAATAAATATTCCTGATATTAACTCGATCATTTTGAAAAAATGGAAATACAATAATCAAATGTGAATATATTAACCTGTTTCAGATGCCTTCGAGAATGCCAAGATGCTGTGTGACCAGTATTATCTAGCTTCTCCTGAACTTGTGATAAAACAGGCAAATGGTAAGTTTGACAAAAATCATTGTGTTATTATAACCATCTAGTTTTTAATTTAAAGAAATCCAATAATGGCACAGAAATTTAATTTGTTTTTAAATTATTATTCGCTGCCGAGCTTGCGTGCTATGCTAGCTATTATTACATAATAGTTGACCACAGCGAGCACTAAGGATGAGGAATACATGCATATGCATGACTTATCACACCTGTAAATAACACGTTGTTTTTATTTATTTTTTTTCTGCAGGAAAGGCTCGTGGGCAGCCCATAAATATCGTCTATGTCCCGTCCCATCTCTACCACATGCTGTTTGAGCTCTTTAAGGTATGATGCCTCCTTATTGTGAGTGAATGTATAGGGGCGAACTCAGTAGTCACACACCGTAAACTTTAATTTTTACATTAGGATTTCTTAAGGCGAAAGGGGGGAAAAGTGATGTAATTACTGCTGCAGGAAAAGTGAGGCATTACATAGGGGTTATTATAATAGGTGGTCATGCTTGTTGTGTGGGGCTTCTGGCAGCACTTCTCTGCCTGATATAGGGGAATCCCAGACTCTTATTTCCATAGAACTTTATGGGACCCAAGGAACGCGATTGTCCATATTTGTTTATAGTGTCAGCTGTCTGGGATGTTTCACAGTCCACCCCACATTATATATATATATATATATATATATATATAAAATTAACCGATGCCCTCCCACTTAACTGGTGGCTTGCTGGCTAAATTTAGCATATGGCCTCATTTAAATGAAGAAAAACTCCCCAGTCGACAGAGCGGCATCGCATTTAGAAAAACCATTATAACCGTTGCAGATGTCTTATTACCCACACTGTCAAACATCTCACTGTATCTTAATTTCAACTGGACCCCTAATCTCATAGTTTACCAGAAATAAGGAGGTTCTGCTGACGCTTATCTCCCATTTTGAAATTTTTTATTTTATTTTTATGCTTTTTGTTCTGTCCATTAGAACGCCATGAGAGCCACCGTGGAGAATCACGAGGACAGTCCTTCTCTGCCTCCTGTAAAAGTGAATGTAGTCCTCGGGATAGAGGACCTCACCATTAAGGTAACCACTTGGAAGAATGACAAAGTGCAAACACAATCTATTCCTGTCTCTGCACACTGAGTATTTATCAGGGTCATTTAACTAGTGAGCAGAGATGGAGGTGATCTCCGCAGTAATATCGTGCACTTGTGATAAGAGTCCAGATCGGTCTAGGGATCATATAGTGCCGGTATTTCTGGCTACCTGCAGGTGTTGCCTCCTTATCTTCAGAGTCCTAGTCAATTATTGCAAAAGCTACTAATAATGGCCCTTGCTGTTCACACTACTGTAGCCACTTGGTTTTCCCAGGGTCCTGAATGATGTATATTCTTTTTTTTTTTTTTTTTTTGCAGCTTACGACCCACTCCATTTTATATAATTAGCACTTTTTTTTCTGTTAGATATCTGATAACGGAGGAGGTGTACCTTTAAGAAAAATAGAGCGTCTCTTCAGTTATATGTATTCCACAGCTCCCCGACCCTTGATGGACAATTCACGCAATGCACCACTGGTAAGCGGCTGCGTACATGTCACTGCATATAATGTAGAAAAAGAATCAAGTTCTGTCTGTTGCTTTACACAGGACTGCAGAGAAACTTACTGCTTTATATTAAAGGGGTTCTCCACTTTGAAAATAAGTCTTCTAAATGTTATAAATTGGCGCAAGTTAGTTCGACTCGCACATCATATAATATTTTTTTTTTTTTTTTTTTTTTTATTATATACAATATCTCACTAAAAAATGTATGTAAGAGAGATATATAATTTTTTTTTTTTTATTTTATTTTTTTTTTTTTGTCTTACTGGCTCTTGTGTCCTCTCGTGGAATTAGAACTGATGACGTCCCATTCTGCAGTCAGCTGATTACTTTGTTCTGTGATTGGCAGCAGCCGTCAGTTGACTGAAATGGGATTTAATTCAAAGCATAATCGATCAAGAATGGGAAGTCCTAACTTTCGATCCTGGTGGAATAGACTGGAGTAGCCTGATGGAGTTTCTAGAATTATTCTATAATTTTTCTTTTGATTGTAATGTAAGCTTTCTAAGTTGGGCAAACCCCTTTCAGTCAGGAGAATGTCTAAACATTCAGTTCTGATCTTGGTAGCAAGTTAACAAATTTTATCGGTCGTCCATGACAGCACCACCTGAGAGGGGATCCGCCCTTCAGGAACAGGAAACCTACAGATACAAAAGGGCGGCACCTCTCCCACGCATCAGTTGGTTTCCTGTTCCTAGAGGACGGGACTTCCTTCAGATCATCCATCATGGAGTCGTCGAGGGATTCCCAGGCCGGCTGACCTACTCAGGTAGCGGGGGGATCTCCTACCTCGGTCAAGCTCGGGGTACCTGGAAGCGCCACGGTGGGGCCGGGTAGGTCGCCACGGCAGTGGTTAGAGCAGGCGGAGCAAAGGGTCCGGTGGACAGCCGTCTCCAGAATGCGGGCACCAGGTATGTATGCAGGCCCCTCCTGATGCGTCTCCCCCCGGGGTCCGGTCTCAAACCCCCTCCGGCCGGGTCGGCGGTTACGTCCGGTCGGCAAGCGCAGGCTGGCGCGCATGGGGGACGGCGGGCATACCGGAGCCGGGGGCGCCGTGCCGGCTCCTTTCCGCGCGCTCCTGCGGCCTCTGACGCGCGGCGGAAGTGACGCGGCGGAAGGGGCGGGGCAGGGAACGCCAAAACCGGAAGTCGGGTGCCGGCCGCCTTCCTAGTGTGCGCCGCGTGTGCGCGGCGATCCGGGGGGACGCGCGGTACCCGAGGCGGTGGGGGGGGGGGACGGATCATGCGGGGGAAGGTCGCGGGAGGGTTCCTGGGGGAGGTGCCGTGCCAGTGCCCTGCTGACCGGATACTGGGAGGCCTTAAAGGGCAGGAGGTGATGCTGCCGGGGTGCTTCTGAAGGCCCAGCGATGGTTATGACAGAACCCCCATAGAGCAGCAGGACGTGCAGGAGCGCCCACAGAAGGAGGCCTCGGTGAAGCCTCATACGAGTGGCCAGCAAGCGGACGAGTGAGCAGAGCCGCAGAAGTTCCTCCAGTCTAAAGGATTCCCGCTGCCTCCCTCCGTGATCCGGTACCGGCCTCATCTGCATGGGTAAGAGATCTCCGTGAATGTACCCTGATGCAGTGTTCCCTTATGCTGGTTTCGCAGGGGAGGAAAGCTACGGTAAAACAGAAGCACAGGGAATGTGCCCTCTGTAGTTGCCCCTTACCAGACGGCCACACCAAAAGACTATGTCAGCCATGTGTGCGACAGACGGTAGGGGTTGGAAGGGGACGGGGGCCCAGGCATAGGCTGACAGGCCCTTACACTCTCCCCCATCCTTACAGGGACAGAGATGAAAGCCCTATCTAAAAGGGACTCTTCTAGGGGGAGAGAATTTAGTTTCTCAGGGTCGGAGTCCTCAGCTGCCCCTAGGACAAGCTAGATAAAGGAATATGGTCCACCATGGCAGTAGCAGACTCAAAGCCAGAGCTTTCGGCACAGGTAATGTTCGGAGGTCTAGATCCCAGGAAACACAAAGCTTTTCCATTAAATGATAAGGTCCAGAGCCTGATAGAAAGGGAATGGAAGAGACCCGAAAAAAGGGGCTCCTTACCACCTGCCTTCAAACGGAGGTACCCATTTGATGACCCAGTGGTAAACAGATGGGATAAGGCCCCTAAGCTGGACGCGGCAGTAGCCAAAGCCTCCAAAAAGTCCTCCATACCGTTCGATGATATGGCCTCCTTAAAAGACCCGCTGGGAAAAAAAAAAGCGGATTCCTTTCTAAAGGGAACATGGGAGATGTCAGCAGGCGCCCTAAGACCAGCGATAGCTGCCACTTGTATAGCCAGATCCGTGATGGTCTGGCTAGATCAACTAGATTCCCATCTGAAGGACGGAGCCCCAAGAGCATCCATTCGGAAAACTCTACCGATCATCCAGAGTGCTGCGGCTTTCTTGGCTGATGCCTCAGCAGACTCGGCAAGGATGGCGGCTAGATCAGCTGGGTTATCAAACGCAGCTCGAAGGGCCCTCTGGTTAAAATGCTGGCCAGGAGATATCCAGGCCAGGTCATGACTCTGCTCCATTCCATATGAGGGGAATATCTGTTTGGCCCCGTCCTGGACGAACTTTTAGAGAAAGCCGGGAACGATAAAAAGAAGTTCCCCCAGCCTCCCGAATCCTTCTTATAGACGCCCTTCACCAGGAAAGGATATTTCCATAGAAGGCCGTCCAGAGATCAGGGCAGATGGGACGACAAAAGAAGGAGAGGTACAGGTTTCATGTTCGGAGGAGGGGGGCGCCAGGAATGTCCATCACGTGACACTAAAAAACCGCCCCAATGACTAGACTCTGTGGGGGGAGACTAGCTGCCTTCTACCCAGCCTGGTCGCTGATCTCTAGCAGCAACTGGATACTGGGGGTGATAGCTGCGGGTTTACGACTAGAGTTCACCCGGGTTCCCCTAGATCGATTTAAGGTCACCCCTCTCAGGTCCTCCACATCAGAACAAGCTGCCCTGGAGGCCGAGGTTCATGAGCTTTGCCACAAGAAAGTCCTGACTATGGTTCCAGAGGGAGAAAGGGGGAAAGGTTTCTACTCCCCTCTGTTCCTAGTCCGCAAGCCAGACGGCTCCTTTAGGACTATAATTGATCTCAAGTCCCTCAAACGATTTCTTGGTTATACGGCCGTTCAAAATGGAAACAATCAATTCAACAATAAAGTTGTTGTTTCAAAACTGCTTTATGGTGGTGTTAGATTTAAAAGATGCATACTACCATATACCCATTCATACAGCCCATCAGCGCTTCCTCAGAGTAGCGGTTCAGTTAAATGGGTCAGTTGAACATTTCCAATATGCGGCCCTCCCCTTTGGGGTGGCAGTCGCTCCCCGGTTGTTTACTAAAGTGGCGGAAGTTATGGCCCATCTACGTGAATCTAACATTCTAGTAGTCCCCTACTTAGATGACTTCCTGATTATAGGGAAAACGGCAAACATTGTAAGGAACGGCTACAGAGGGCAATGTCGGATAATTTGTCCAGAGGGGTTCCCTGGGAGTGTGACATATCCCCCATAGTCACTACGGATGCTAGCCCTTCCGGTTGGGGAGCTCATATGGGTGAAGTCCTAGTCCAGGGCCTATGGGACCATCACCAGATAAAAATGTCATCTAATTTGAAAGAACTGACAGCAGTAGAGCAGGCAGCTAAGAAGTTACTTATGTATCTGCAGGGCCATCATGTGCGAGTGTTCTCCGACAATCAGGTCACAGTGGCTTATGTCAACCACCAAGGTGGGACTCGTTCCAAACCCCTGAGGAATGTGGCAGAACGGTTGTTCCAACTAGCAGAGCAGCATTTTCTATCTTTGACAGCACTACACATAAAAGGGAAAGAAAATATGATGCCGCAACCTACTAAAACAAGGAGAATGGTCCCTAAACAATTCGATCTTCGACCTGATTATACAAAAATGGAGACAGCCAGAGGTAGATCTCTTCGCCACCAAGGAAAACAGGAAATTAAGACTATTCTGCTCCCTAAATCCCAGAGAGAACCCCCTGGCGGTAGATGCCTTTCTGATAAAGTGGGACTTCAGGCTAGCATACGCCTTCCCTCCCCTATCGCTACTACCCTTGGTGTTGAGAAAAATCAAGAGAGACAGAGCAAGGGTCATAGTCATTGCTCCATTTTGGCCCAGGAGGGCATGGTTCTCATGCCTCAGGACCATGTCGGTGTCCGATCCTTGGGTTCTTCCGGACATCCCGGATCTCCTATCCCACGGCCCAGTCTTCCACCCTCAGGTGGCTGGCCTACATCTGACGGCGTGGAGTTTGAGCGGGCACTCTTAAAAGAAAAAGACTTCTCCCCAGACTTGATTAACACCCTACTTAAGAGTAGGAAGGCCATTACTACCAAGATCTATCTTAGAATTTGGAAGAAGTTCCTGCAGCGCTCTGAAATAGTTGCTGGGGGTTCAACTCCAATAAATCAGATCTTAGAGTTTCTTCAGAAAGGTCTGGATATGGGACTTTCCACTAGTACTCTTAAAGTACAAGTATCAGCTTTGGGGGCTCTCTTTAGCTGCAACATCGCAGGTAATTACTGGATCAGTAGGTTAATTAAGGCAGCAGGTAGGTCCAGGCCAGTAATGAAGGATAGATTCATGCCATGGGACTTGAATCTAGTCCTTACGGCCATGACGGAAGCTCCATTCGAACCTATTTCTTCAGCTTCCATTAAAAATCTGTCCCTCAAAGTAGCCTTCCTGGTAGCTCTAACCTCAGCTCGCAGAGTAAGCGACATCCAGGCATTATTTAGGCGTCCTCCTTATATACAGGTTAAGGACAGGTAATACTCAGACCTGATCCGGCGTACTTACCTAAAGTGGTTTCTAACTTTCATAGGACTCAGGAAATAGCCCTTCCATCCTTCCTCCCTAATCCAGCTAATGAGAAGGAAGAAAAACTACATACCCTGGATGTTAGGAAATGCCTCATAGAATATCTGGCAGCTACTGATCCTTGGAAGAAAGATAATTCCGTATTTATTTCCCACCAAGGCCCTAGGAAAGGTTGTAGAGTGTCAAAAAATACACTAGCCAGGTGGATTAGAGAAGCAATTTCTGTAGCATACACTTCAAAGGCAGGTCGCCACCTGGGAAGCTGAGGGCACATTCCACCAGAGCCATGGCGACCTCGTGAGCCGAGAGATCAGAAGTCTCCATCGACCAGATATGTAAGGCGGCTACTTGGTCCTCTCCGAGCACCTTTTATAGTCATTATAGGCTAGACCTGGGTGCTTCCACAGACCTCTCTTTTGGTATAAGGGTGCTGCAGGCTGTAGTCCCTCCCTAAATAGTTATTACTCTCTGTAATTCTCTCAGGTGGTGCTGTCATGGACGACCGATAAAGTCTTAGTTACTCACCGGTTAACGGTATTTTTCGGAGTCCATGACAGCACCCGTATATTCCCTCCCTTTTAGTCTATTTTGGGTGTGCACTTCTTCCTCTTATACGTACACGGGTAATTTAAATAGTTGTGTTTAGTATTGTATATGTTATGCTATTAACCATTGTGGTGCTCTGTAATCCAACTGATGCGTGGGAGAGGTGCCGCCCTTTTGTATCTGTAGGTTTCTTGTTCCTGAAGGGCGGATCCCCTCTCAGGTGGTGCTGTCATGGACTCCGAAAAATACCGTTAACCGATGAGTAACTAAGACTTTCTACAGAGCCCCTGCAGGAAACATGAAGTATTACACCATCCACATTAAAATCAATGGGCTTTCCATGTAAAATGCGGACCTGCCAGGACCCCCAGATGCTCTGGCTTGGTCCCTAATTCTCTCATGGGATATTTCAAAATAGATTTTTTTTTTTTTAATTTATTTTTTTTAAACTAAACCATTTTTAGCAACTTCAGCTCTGCTACATGTGTGTATGTTATAACTCATTAATACTATATATATTTATTTTTCAGGCTGGTTTCGGGTACGGTTTGCCAATTTCTCGCCTTTATGCCAAATACTTCCAAGGGGATCTAATGCTGCATTCGATGGAGGGTTTTGGGACGGACGCGGTCATTTACATGAAGGTAATGTCGCTGTATTATTCATTGTGCTGTGTGGTTCCTTGTGGCTTTTAGCCTCAGGGTTTTTCATGTACAATGAAGTGAAACTCTTGTTTTGGAGACTAGTTTACCGATTGTTATCGGAGGATTGTGTAACCCAGTTATTATTGGTCCGTTTAACCTCCTGGCGACCTGCTCGGCATGTTTGCCACTTGTGTGCCAAGATCAAAAAGATCAAGGCAGAGAAATGGCATCTGGGAGGAAGGAGAAGCAGCAATCCCCCTCTGAGTGAATAATTTCTCTTTATCTCTTGCAATCCCCTTTTTATAGCCAAAATGGCATTCATAGCCATGATTTAGGAAGTTGTAAGTTCTGTAATTAACTAATATAATACAATTCTAAAATCTATAGCTCTTCCTAATGAAGATAAGCCGCCTTGTGATCCCGTCTTGGTGTTAAAGGTCTCTAAGGGTTAATGTGTTCACATGTACAGTATATTAAAGCGTTGTGTACCCCTAAAGAGGAAGGACAGACTCAGCGGTCTTGGATTTGCTACCGCTGTAGGATCTGATGAGCGAAAACTCTCGCTCTAAGCTAATCCTGATCTGTGGCCATTGAAGTGTCGTTTTATGGATGGATGATCTGCTCGTCCCTCAATGACTTCCAGTATATTAGATTATTAGACGGAAGGATTTCAACAGTGTTAAGATGTTAACCTATTTCTATATCCTAAGAAACTGCAATGGAAATCTGGAGGGAAGGGTGCAGAAAATTCACAACTGTACAGGAAACTGCAAAATTACTCTCTGGAACAGTAAAATGCCAAATGTTGTAGCTGTATATATCCATAATGAGGCTCAATACGGAGTTCCGCTCTGGAGTATAATATGGGAAATAACTCATCGGTGCAGGATAAGTACTGTAATGTATGTACACAGTGACTGCACCAGCAGAATAGTGAGTGCAGCTCTGGAGTATAATACATGATGTAACTCAGGATCAGTAATGTATGTACACAGTGACTGCACCAGCAGAATAGTGAGTGCAGCTCTGGAGTATAATACATGATGTAACTCAGGATCAGTAATGTATGTACACAGTGACTGCACCAGCAGAATAGTGAGTGCAGCTCTGGGGTATAATACAGGAGCCATACTTTGTTTCAAGGTACATCTTTGATTCCATCATTGTCTATTCATGCACTGTTCGTAATTGGTTTCCAGCTGTATTTTGGTGCCAGTTCCATTCCAGTGCCAGATCAATCCTGGTTGGGGAGTGCATGTGGCAGATGTAGAGTTCTGTCATTTTCCCCAGATATCAGGGACATTAATTGTAATGGACTGGATAGTGAGTTTGGCTCTGGAGTATAATACAGGATGTAACTCAGGATCAGTAATGTAATGTATGTACACAGTAACTGCACCAGCAGAATAGTGAGTGCAGCTCTGGAGTATAATACAGAATTTAACTCGGGCTAAGTGAAGGCATTGTGAAGATGAAGCCATGTATTCATGTAGTTTTCTTTATATTTTTTGCAGGCTCTTTCCTCGGAGTCCGTAGAGAGACTACCAGTCTTCAATATGTCTGCATGGAAGCATTATAAACTATGCACAGAGGCAGATGACTGGTGTATTCCTAGCAGTGAGCCAAAGAACCTCGCCAGGTAGAAGAGCCTTGAAGGTTTTCTCAGGAGATGAGAATAAAGGGATCAAGCACTCGTTGCACAGGACTATTAACCTGCAAGTGTTATGTTACCAAGAGGAAAAAGGAAGCTTGTACTGTGCTGGAGCTGGCCGTGGACGCGACAAGGAGGGCCAGTCACCGATCCAAACTCTGTAGTAGTTAATAGATATATGTTCACTCGTCTTCTAATGTTCCCGTGTCAATGAACATTGCTGATCTCCATGGACGAAGCCAAGTGAGAAAATCTGCTTCCTTCAAGATAAAGGAAAGGTTCACCAAAATCCACTTCGATCTACTGAGGCGACCAACTTTTATAATCCAGTAGGATATGATATTTTCTATGATCCCTACGGACCTTTCCCATCCGTAGTGCAACCTGTAGGGCGACCATGCATGTCGCAGAGCAGTCGCCCTCTCCCACTACTACGTCATTTCCATATTATGTATTTAGGAAAAGAGATTTCCTTTTCTTTTATCCTATAATCTAGTTCAGGTTCATTTTGCCATAAAAAGCCTAAACTTAAGTGGAGGGTTTCCTGTTATTGCCAAAAAAAATGACTAAAATGTTCCTGTGATGCCATAGTCTTGGTGGCTAACGCGTTTTGGTCACTTCACTACACCTGAATGTAAATGAATATGTAATTCCGGGGTCTGTGTAATTTTTCTTTTTCTTTTAAAGAAATATTTCAAGTATATTTATATCTTAGCGCTGTAGATCATGACCTCAAAATGCGTCGTTATTTCTATACAGCCAGTCTTGTACTGTTTGAGTCGACATCCAATATGTTCTGAATGTTACATGTACCTATAGACATGGTATATGGGAAAGTTTTAATGCCACTTACATTTTGGATATTGTAAACAAAAAAGAAACCACAGACTGTGGTATCTTCCATTGAGGTTGTGTATATTTTTATTTGGGCTTCATCTGGCTAAAAAAAAATGTAACTTCAGGAAAACAAAAATTGTGTTTTAACGTATAAGCTGCTTGAATTTTTTCCCTAATTTATCAGACTTTCCAATGACTGATAAAAGCGGGAAATAACTTGAATTTATGGCCTATTGTTTCAAGCCCGAGTTTGCTGCAATCACTCTATAAGGGAGTGAACTTACTAAGTGACTTCTGCCAGTTTTAGAGTGTAAAATATTCCCCCAAAAAGTCACAAATTTCGCTGTTTGCTGGTAAATGTGCAACTTTTTTTTTTTTTTTCAGTTTTCAGCAGTCCATGGCACTTTTCTCAAAAGTTTCGTGGAGTTTTAAGACAGGACTTTGTGGCCCAACAAATGCACTATAATTTACACCAGGAAGTTGTCTGCTGTACAACAGACTGCCTATCCATACTGCACAGATTTGTTATAAAACTCTCCTGCAATAAGGAGCTGGTATATTGGGGGACTAACTGTGTAGTAAATATATATTTTAAGGTCTTTGCTACAAAGACCTTTGCTTCAAAATCCCCGCCCCCCCCCCCCCAAAAGCCCTTTTTAATTATAATATATTACGTGTATTTTTTAAATTCATTTATTATATTCAGTTCTGGCATGTGCCCAGTTACCAGTCCCGACATGTCTTTTATTTTCTTCTTCTTTTTTTTTTTTTTTTTTTTTTTTTTTTTAAGATTGTCTAAAATCTTGTTAATTTATTATAATGACTTTCCTCATGTGCCGCGTCTCAGCTGTGGACAATAATAACATTATTATTTTTTGCCTCTTTTTAAGTTTCAGGTGCTGTAAAAATAAATATATTTTTTACGTCTTGCGCCGTACTGCATCTTCAGATGATTTAATTGGAAATAAAATACTTGACATGATGAAAGTTTCGTGTGATTGTGTCTCTTTAATATTCATTCCTCTGGTTAATTTTAGATAAAAGAAAATCATTCTGAGGGGCGCTGATTCATCCCTGGGCCTCTTTCCCCCCCCCCCCCCCCCCTCATTCTTATAAGAGCCATAATATTTTTTTTTCGTTCGTATGGCCATATGAGGACTTGGTTTTTTTGTTTTTTGTGTGGACGACTTGTACTTTTGAACGACACCATTGATTTTACATTATAGTGTACTGGAAAGAGGGGAAAAAAAAATTCCAAATGAGTTGAAATTGCAAAAAAAGTGCAATTCAACAATTGTTTTAGTAATGTTAACTATATGGTAAAACTTTCTTTTCATCACTTACAAATGTCTGATTTTTTTTTTTTTTTTTTTATTAAAGATTTTGCTTTGTTGCCATTTTTTTTGAGACTTGTAGCGTTTTCACTTTTCAGAATCTGAATGATGACTTTTTTTTTCTGATCGCCTTTTATTGCAATGTTGCCATAATTCTGTGTTTCAGTATTTTTTTTAATTTTCTTGTTATGCTTTTCCTGATTGGATAAATGTATTTAATATTTCGATCTGACTTTTCTGAACTCGGCGATACCAAATGTGTATTTTTATTTTTTTTATTTGTTTCAGTGGAGGAAAAAGGGGGGTGATTTGAACTTTTTCTTTTTATATATTTTTAAGCTTAGTATTTAATAGTCCCCTTAGAAAGATTGCACTTTAAGTCCCTTATCGCCTGTGCTATACATAGCCGGGCTTGAGCACTGCTGAGATCGTGGTTTTAAAGGAGTCCAGTCAGTGCAGCACTGACAGGTATAACGTTTTGCAGTGCTAGTGTCCAAGTAATAACAGTTAAAGTTCCAAAGACTAAGCAAAATTGTAAAAATATTTAAAAAACAACAACACAAAATAAGGGAAAGTGTTTAAAAAAAATATACCAATAAATACATATATTTATGTAAAAAAATACATTTCAATAAAAAATGAAAAACATGGCAAAAAACTGCTTTTCCATGAAACCGCCTATCAAAAAATGGAATAAAACGCGATCAAAATGACAAGTGTAAATAACAATTGTCGCTGGAAAAATCATCTTGTCTCTCAAAAAAAACAAGCCACCATGCAGCTCCATCACAGGATAAATGTGAATCAAAATGTTCTCTACCCCAAAATGCCACAAATTTAAGTTTCAACTCAAGCCACAAAAAAACAAATCTTCACTCAGGTCAGTCACCTGTGAACCAAAATATAGGGGGTGTCCAAGTTACTGATGGCACAAAGGCTCTAAAAAAAGCTAAATGGCTCCCAGTAAAAGAAATCTAGCAAAATTTGCGCTCCTAATGACCCTTCATTCTGAGCCCCATAATGTGGCTAAACCTCAGTTGGTATCCCACATGTTTGACATTAACATAGTACGGATAGCCTACTTAATTTACAGGTGTGTATTTCCAGAATGACGAGCTGGGCGTAATGTACTGGGCACTACAATGGCATATTTGCTATTTTCACTCTGCAACTCCCACTGCGTGTTTTTTTTTTTTTTTTTTTTCTGGAAAATGCCATAGTGTAAAAAATCGTCACTACACCCATAAATGAATTTCCAGAGGGGTGTAAATTTCAATATGGGGTAGTTTGAGGGTAGTTACACTATTTAGGCACATCAGGGGTTCTGCAAGTGGAGTCCGTAAACTATTCTAGAAAAATTTGTGCCAATTAAGTCAAATAGTCCTCAGTCCCTCCCAAGCTCTGCCGTGTGGCCAAACAGTAATGTACAGCGACATGTGGGGTTTTGCCACATTCAAGAGAAATTGTGTTACAACTTATGGGGCTTTTTTTTTTTTTTTTTTTTTTTTTACCCATTTCCCCTTGTGGAAATAAATTTGCAGCTAAAACAATATTTTTGTGATTAAAAAAAGGAATTATTATTTCCCTTCTGAGCTTTGCACTGTGTCTTTAATGTAGTTTTCTGACCACATATCGGATATTGGCATAATCAGGGGAAATTGTGTAACTAATAATGTGGTCCATTTCCTCCTAATGGCCTTTTTAAAAATTGAAAAACTTGGGGTTAAAACATTTTAGTGGAAAAAAATTTTTCATTTCTGTATCCCAATGTGACAAAATTCTATGAAACATCTGTGGGTTTAAAATGCTCACTACACCCCTAAACAAATTCTTCAAAAGGTGTGTTTTCCAAAATGGGGTCACATGGGTGGTTTCTGGCACCATAGCAGCTCTTCAAATGTGACATGATAACTGCAGTCTATTTCTGCCAAATCTACGCTTGAAAAGTAAAATTGCACTCCTTCCCTTCTGAGCCCTGCTGTACGCCCAAACAGTAGTTTTCCCCCACATACTCAGGAGAAATTGCACAACAAAATAGTATTGTCCATTTTCTCCGGTTACCTTTGTGAAAATGCAAAATGTGGGGCTAAAGCAACATTTTTGTGGGAAAAAGTAAAGATTTTTTTATTTTTTTCCTTCCACATTGATTTAATTCCTGTGAAGCAACTGAAGGGTTGATAAACTTCTTGAATGTGGTTTTGAACACCTTTTAGGGGTGCAGTTTTTAAATTGTTGTCACAATTGGGTATTTTCTGTCATATAGACTCTTCAAACTTACTGTACTTCAAATGTGAGGTGGTCCCTAAAAAAAATGGTTTTGTAAATTTTGTTGGAAAAAAAAAGAGAAATTGCTGGTCAACTTTTAACCCTTATAACTTCCTAGCAAAAAAAAAAAAATGGTTAAAAAAAAAATGTAAAGTAGACCTGTGGGAAACGTTATTTATTAACTATTTTATGTGACATAACTCTGGTATAAGACATACAAATTAAAAGTTTGAAAATGGCAAAATTTCAAAATGTTTGCCAATAGTTACACATATAAAAGCAAAAAATATTGACTAAGGCTGTGTGCACACGATGCAGATTTGCAGTGGATCCACAGCGGATTTTACTGCGCAGAAACGTTGCATATCCGCATTGTGATGTACAGTAGCCTTAAAATCAATGAGAAAAAAAAAACGCTGTGCAGACGCTGCGGATTTTTCCACGCGGTTTTCCCGCGGTACAAAATCCGCAGCATGTTACTTCTTTTGTGCGGTTTTCCATCTCCCCGTCACCAAATCCGCAGGGGGGAATCCACAGTGAAAAACCGCACGAAAACCGCAGGAAAAATGGAAGAAATCCGCAGGAAAAATGCAGGTCATTTGACCTGCGGATTTCTTCCATTCTGCGCGGAAAAATTCGCAGGGCTAAAAAGTCCGTCTGCACTCAGCCTTAATTTTACCACGATCCTGAAGTACAATATCTCACGAAAAAAATTGTCTCAATCAGTAGGATCCATTGAAGCATTCCAGAGCTATAACCACATTAAGGGACACTGGTCAGAATTGTAAAAAATGTGACCTGATCAGGAACGTGAAAACGGGGAAGTGAAGAGATTAATAGTTCTGTCTGAAACTTGACCGCAATGTCCGGTGGTCCAAAGCTCACTGGTACCTGTAATAGGAGTCACTGATATAACAAGTCCGTCCATGACATTTCTTCCTCCTGAATCTTCCCCCATCACCTGTGAGTGATATTATTGAGAAGTGGAAGGAACCGCAGCAACAAAGTGGAGACCCCTTAACATTACAGAGTAGGGGGTCGAGTGCTGAGGAGCAGAGGGTATAAGAGTCACCAATGCTCTACTGACCCCATAACTGCAGAGTGCAGACCTCCTCTGGTATCAGCACAAACACTGCGCCCCCGCCGGGAGCTTCATGGCCGAGCAGCTGCATGCAGCCGTACATCACCAAGCACAATGCCGAGAGTCGGATGGAGTGGTGTGAAGCTGCCACCACTGGACTCTGGAGGAGTCGTGTTCTGTGCAGTGACAGATCGCACTTCTCTATCTGCGTCTGATGGAGGAGTCTGGGTTTGGTGATTCCAGGAGGACGTTACCCCCTGACTGCATTGTGCCCCTGTACAAATGGTGGAGAAGGATAATGCTATGGGGATGTTATCAGGGGGCGGCCTCGAACCATTAGTTCCAGTGATGGGAAATCTTCATCTTCGGCACAAGACATTGTAGACAATTGTATCTTCAGTTTTTTGGGGACAGAGGAGTAGGAACAAAGGAAAAACAGCCTTGGATTCAAGAGAACAGATTAAGGGTACGTGCACACGCTGTGGAATGCTCTGCGGATTTGGCCACGCGGATTTTGTAAAATCCGCAGGTAAATCTGCAGGTCAAAAGACATGTCAATTCTTTCTGCGGTTTCAAAACCGCAGGAAAACCGCGCGGAAAATTCCGCACCGTCTGCACAGCGGTTTTTTATTCCCATAGGGAATAATGGTACTGTACACCGCAGCAAAAACTGCTGCGGACCCGCAGCGGCCAAATCCACTGCGGAACCGCAGCATAAACTGCAGTGTGTGCACACACCCTTAATGACAGATTTCCTACAAAGGGGTTTCCCAATTAGGGAAGCAACACTGTAGACATCATAAATCGTTACATGTCTTCTCCATCTGGAAGAAAACTTTTCCATCATCTAATTTACTGCATTAAGCAAAAAAAAAAAATTCCTTGCGGCTGCTAATGATGAGTGGACTAAATCCGGGCGCGCTGTTTGCTCGTCCTCCAATCCTTCCCCAAGACTCGAAACTACGTGACCTGTATAATTGTACTTTATTCATCACGGGCCGTGTACCTGGGATTTCTGCCTCCTTCATCACGGGCCGTGTACCTGCGATTTCTGCCTCCTTTATCACGGGCCGTGTACCTGGGATTTCTGCCTCCTTTATCACGGGCCGTGTACCTGGGATTTCTGCCTCCTTTATCACGGGCCGTGTACCTGGGATTTCTGCCTCCTTTATCACGGGCCGTGTACCTGGGATTTCTGCCTCCTTCATCACGGGCCGTGTACCTGGGATTTCTGCCTCCTTCATCACGGGCCGTGTACCTGGGATTTCTGCCTCCTTCATCACGGGCCGTGTACCTGGGATTTCTGCCTCCTTCATGACGGGCCGTGTACCTGGGATTTCTGCCTCCTTCATCACGGGCCGCGTACCTGGGATTTCTGCCTCCTTCATCACGGGCCGTGTACCTGGGATTTCTGCCTCCTTCATCACGGGCCGTGTACCTGGGATTTCTGCCTCCTTCATCACGGGCCGCGTACCTGGGATTTCTGCCTCCTTCATCACGGGCCCTGTACCTGGGATTTCTGCCTCCTTCATGACGGGCCGTGTACCTGGGATTTCTGCCTCCTTCATCACGGGCCGTGTACCTGCGATTTCTGCCTCCTTTATCACGGGCCGTGTACCTGCGATTTCTGCCTCCTTTATCACGGGCCGTGTACCAGGGATTTCTGCCTCCTTCATCACGGGCCGTGTACCCGGGATTTCTGCCTCCTTTATCACGGGCCGTGTACCCGGGATTTCTGCCTCCTTTATCACGGGCCGTGTACCAGGGATTTCTGCCTCCTTCATCACGGGCCGTGTACCTGGGATTTCTGCCTCCTTTATCACGGGCCGTGTACCCGGGATTTCTGCCTCCTTTATCACGGGCCGTGTACCTGCGATTTCTGCCTCCTTTATCACGGGCCGTGTACCTGCGATTTCTGCCTCCTTTATCACGGGCCGTGTACCTGGGATTTCTGCCTCCTTTATCACGGGCCGTGTACCCGGGATTTCTGCCTCCTTTATCACGGGCCGTGTACCCGGGATTTCTGCCTCCTTTATCACGGGCCGTGTACCTGGGATTTCTGCCTCCTTTATCACGGGCCGTGTACCCGGGATTTCTGCCTCCTTTATCACGGGCCCTGTACCTGGGATTTCTGCCTCCTTTATCACGGGCCCTGTACCTGGGATTTCTGCCTCCTTTATCACGGGCCGTGTACCTGGGATTTCTGCCTCCTTCATCACGGGCCCTGTAACTGGGATTTCTGCCTCCTTCATCACGGGCCGTGTACCTGGGATTTCTGCCTCCTTCATGACGGGCCGTGTACCTGGGATTTCTGCCTCCTTCATCACGGGCCGTGTACCTGCGATTTCTGCCTCCTTTATCACGGGCCGTGTACCTGCGATTTCTGCCTCCTTTATCACGGGCCGTGTACCAGGGATTTCTGCCTCCTTCATCACGGGCCGTGTACCCGGGATTTCTGCCTCCTTTATCACGGGCCGTGTACCCGGGATTTCTGCCTCCTTTATCACGGGCCGTGTACCAGGGATTTCTGCCTCCTTCATCACGGGCCGTGTACCCGGGATTTCTGCCTCCTTTATCACGGGCCGTGTACCCGGGATTTCTGCCTCCTTTATCACGGGCCGTGTACCTGGGATTTCTGCCTCCTTCATCACGGGCCGTGTACCTGGGATTTCTGCCTCCTTCATCACGGGCCGTGTACCTGGGATTTCTGCCTCCTTCATCACGGGCCGTGTACCTGGGATTTCTGCCTCCTTCATCACGGGCCGTGTACCTGGGATTTCTGCCTCCTTCATCACGGGCCGTGTACCTGGGATTTCTGCCTCCTTCATCACGGGCCGTGTACCTGGGATTTCTGCCTCCTTCATCACGGGCCGTGTACCTGGGATTTCTGCCTCCTTCATCACGGGCCGTGTACCTGGGATTTCTGACTCCTTTATCACGGGCCCTGTACCTGGGATTTCTGCCTCCTTCATCATGGGCCGTGTACCTGGGATTTCTGCCTCCTTCATCACGGGCCGTGTACCTGGGATTTCT
Source organism: Dendrobates tinctorius (assembly GCF_039654945.1). Lineage (NCBI taxonomy): Eukaryota > Metazoa > Chordata > Amphibia > Anura > Dendrobatidae > Dendrobates > Dendrobates tinctorius. The sequence continues at coordinate 84,844,625 of NW_027361738.1, read as the reverse complement.
GCCTCCTTCATCACGGGCCGTGTACCTGGGATTTCTGCCTCCTTTATCACGGGCCGTGTACCTGGGATTTCTGCCTCCTTTATCACGGGCAGTGTACCTGGGATTTCTGCCTCCTTCATCACGGGCCCTGTAACTGGGATTTCTGCCTCCTTCATCACGGGCCCTGTACCTGGGATTTCTGCCTCCTTCATCACGGGCCGTGTACCTGGGATTTCTGCCTCCTTCATCACGGGCCGTGTACCTGGGATTTCTGCCTCCTTCATCACGGGCCGTGTACCTGGGATTTCTGCCTCCTTCATCACGGGCCCTGTAACTGGGATTTCTGCCTCCTTCATCACGGGCCGTGTACCTGCGATTTCTGCCTCCTTTATCACGGGCCGTATACCTGGGATTTCTGCCTCCTTTATCACGGGCAGTGTACCTGGGATTTCTGCCCCCTTTATCACGGGCCGTGTACCTGGGATTTCTGCCTCCTTTATCACGGGCCGTGTACCTGCGATTTCTGCCTCCTTTATCACGGGCCGTGTACCCGGGATTTCTGCCTCCTTTATCACGGGCCGTGTACCTGCGATTTCTGCCTCCTTTATCACGGGCCGTGTACCTGCGATTTCTGCCTCCTTTATCACGGGCCGTGTACCTGGGATTTCTGCCTCCTTTATCACGGGCCGTGTACCCGGGATTTCTGCCTCCTTTATCACGGGCCCTGTACCTGGGATTTCTGCCTCCTTTATCACGGGCCCTGTACCTGGGATTTCTGCCTCCTTTATCACGGGCCCTGTACCTGGGATTTCTGCCTTCTTTATCACGGGCCGTGTACCTGCGATTTCTGCCTCCTTTATCACGGGCCGTGTACCCGGGATTTCTGCCTCCTTTATCACGGGCCGTGTACCTGCGATTTCTGCCTCCTTTATCACGGGCCGTGTACCTGCGATTTCTGCCTCCTTTATCACGGGCCGTGTACCTGGGATTTCTGCCTCCTTTATCACGGGCCGTGTACCTGGGATTTCTGCCTCCTTTATCACGGGCCGTGTACCCGGGATTTCTGCCTCCTTTATCACGGGCCCTGTACCTGGGATTTCTGCCTCCTTTATCACGGGCCGTGTACCCGGGATTTCTGACTCCTTTATCACGGGCCGTGTACCTGCGATTTCTGCCTCCTTTATCACGGGCCCTGTACCTGGGATTTCTGCCTCCTTCATCACGGGCCGTGTACCTGGGATTTCTGCCTCCTTCATCACAGGCCCTGTAACTGGGATTTCTGCCTCCTTCATCACGGGCCGTGTACCTGGGATTTCTGCCTCCTTTATCACGGGCCGTGTACCTGGGATTTCTGCCTCCTTTATCACGGGCAGTGTACCTGGGATTTCTGCCTCCTTCATCACGGGCCCTGTAACTGGGATTTCTGCCTCCTTCATCACGGGCCCTGTACCTGGGATTTCTGCCTCCTTCATCACGGGCCGTGTACCTGGGATTTCTGCCTCCTTCATCACGGGCCGTGTACCTGGGATTTCTGCCTCCTTCATCACGGGCCGTGTACCTGGGATTTCTGCCTCCTTCATCACGGGCCCTGTAACTGGGATTTCTGCCTCCTTCATCACGGGCCGTGTACCTGCGATTTCTGCCTCCTTTATCACGGGCCGTGTACCTGGGATTTCTGCCTCCTTTATCACGGGCAGTGTACCTGGGATTTCTGCCCCCTTTATCACGGGCCGTGTACCTGGGATTTCTGCCTCCTTTATCACGGGCCGTGTACCTGCGATTTCTGCCTCCTTTATCACGGGCCGTGTACCCGGGATTTCTGCCTCCTTTATCACGGGCCGTGTACCTGCGATTTCTGCCTCCTTTATCACGGGCCGTGTACCTGCGATTTCTGCCTCCTTTATCACGGGCCCTGTACCTGGGATTTCTGCCTCCTTTATCACGGGCCCTGTACCTGGGATTTCTGCCTTCTTTATCACGGGCCGTGTACCTGCGATTTCTGCCTCCTTTATCACGGGCCGTGTACCCGGGATTTCTGCCTCCTTTATCACGGGCCGTGTACCTGCGATTTCTGCCTCCTTTATCACGGGCCGTGTACCTGCGATTTCTGCCTCCTTTATCACGGGCCGTGTACCTGGGATTTCTGCCTCCTTTATCACGGGCCGTGTACCTGGGATTTCTGCCTCCTTTATCACGGGCCGTGTACCCGGGATTTCTGCCTCCTTTATCACGGGCCCTGTACCTGGGATTTCTGCCTCCTTTATCACGGGCCGTGTACCCGGGATTTCTGACTCCTTTATCACGGGCCGTGTACCTGCGATTTCTGCCTCCTTTATCACGGGCCCTGTACCTGGGATTTCTGCCTCCTTCATCACGGGCCGTGTACCTGGGATTTCTGCCTCCTTTATCACGGGCCGTGTACCTGGGATATCTGCCTCCTTCATGACGGGCCGTGTACCTGCGATTTCTGCCTCCTTTATCACGGGCCCTATACCCGGGATTTCTGCCTCCTTTATCACGGGCCGTGTACCTGCGATTTCTGCCTCCTTTATCACGGGCCGTGTACCTGCGATTTCTGCCTCCTTTATCACGGGCCGTGTACCTGGGATTTCTGCCTCCTTTATCACGGGCCGTGTACCCGGGATTTCTGCCTCCTTTATCACGGGCCCTGTACCTGGGATTTCTGCCTCCTTTATCACGGGCCGTGTACCTGCGATTTCTGCCTCCTTTATCACGGGCCGTGTACCTGCGATTTCTGCCTCCTTTATCACGGGCCCTGTACCTGGGATTTCTGCCTCCTTTATCACGGGCCCTGTACCTGGGATTTCTGCCTCCTTTATCACGGGCCGCGTACCTGGGATTTCTGCCTCCTTTATCACGGGCCGCGTACCTGGGATTTCTGCCTCCTTTATCACGGGCCGCGTACCTGGGATTTCTGCCTCCTTTATCACGGGCCGTGTACCTGCGATTTCTGCCTCCTTTATCACGGGCCGTGTACCCGGGATTTCTGCCTCCTTTATCACGGGCCGTGTACCTGCGATTTCTGCCTCCTTTATCACGGGCCGTGTACCTGCGATTTCTGCCTCCTTTATCACGGGCCGTGTACCCGGGATTTCTGCCTCCTTTATCACGGGCCGTGTACCCGGGATTTCTGCCTCCTTTATCACGGGCCCTGTACCTGGGATTTCTGCCTCCTTTATCACGGGCCCTGTACCTGGGATTTCTGCCTCCTTTATCACGGGCCGTGTACCTGGGATTTCTGCCTTCTTTATCACGGGCCGTGTACCTGCGATTTCTGCCTCCTTCATCACGGGCCGTGTACCTGGGATTTCTGCCTCCTTTATCACGGGCCGTGTACCTGGGATTTCTGCCTCCTTCATGACGGGCCGTGTACCTGGGATTTCTGCCTCCTTTATCACGGGCCGTGTACCTGGGATTTCTGCCTCCTTTATCACGGGCCGTGTACCCGGGATTTCTGCCTCCTTTATCACGGGCCCTGTACCTGGGATTTCTGCCTCCTTTATCACGGGCCCTGTACCTGGGATTTCTGCCTCCTTTATCACGGGCCGTGTACCTGGGATTTCTGCCTCCTTCATGACGGGCCGTGTACATGCGATTTCTGCCTCCTTTATCACGGGCCGTGTACCCGGGATTTCTGCCTCCTTTATCACGGGCCGTGTACCTGCGATTTCTGCCTCCTTTATCACGGGCCGTGTACCTGCGATTTCTGCCTCCTTTATCACGGGCCGTGTACCTGGGATTTCTGCCTCCTTTATCACGGGCCGTGTACCCGGGATTTCTGCCTCCTTTATCACGGGCCCTGTACCTGGGATTTCTGCCTCCTTTATCACGGGCCGTGTACCTGCGATTTCTGCCTCCTTTATCACGGGCCGTGTACCTGCGATTTCTGCCTCCTTTATCACGGGCCCTGTACCTGGGATTTCTGCCTCCTTTATCACGGGCCCTGTACCTGGGATTTCTGCCTCCTTTATCACGGGCCGCGTACCTGGGATTTCTGCCTCCTTTATCACGGGCCGTGTACCTGGGATTTCTGCCTCCTTTATCACGGGCCGTGTACCTGCGATTTCTGCCTCCTTTATCACGGGCCGTGTACCCGGGATTTCTGCCTCCTTTATCACGGGCCGTGTACCTGCGATTTCTGCCTCCTTTATCACGGGCCGTGTACCTGCGATTTCTGCCTCCTTTATCACGGGCCGTGTACCCGGGATTTCTGCCTCCTTTATCACGGGCCGTGTACCCGGGATTTCTGCCTCCTTTATCACGGGCCCTGTACCTGGGATTTCTGCCTCCTTTATCACGGGCCCTGTACCTGGGATTTCTGCCTCCTTTATCACGGGCCGTGTACCTGGGATTTCTGCCTTCTTTATCACGGGCCGTGTACCTGGGATTTCTGCCTCCTTTATCACGGGCCGTGTACCTGGGATTTCTGCCTCCTTCATGACGGGCCGTGTACCTGCGATTTCTGCCTCCTTTATCACGGGCCGTGTACCTGGGATTTCTGCCTCCTTTATCATGGGCCATGTGCCTGCGATTTCTGCCTCCTTTATCACGGGCCGTGTACCTGGGATTTCTGCCTCCTTTATCACGGGCCGTGTACCTGGGATTTCTGCCTCCTTCATCAAGGGCCCTGTACCTGGGATTTCTGCCTCCTTTATCACGGGCCCTGTACCTGGGATTTCTGCCTTCTTTATCATGGGCCCTGTACCTGGGATTTCTGCCTCCTTTATCACGGGCCCTGTACCTGGGATTTCTGCCTCCTTTATCACGGGCCCTGTACCTGGGTTTTCTGGCTTCTTTATCACGGGCCGTGTACCTGGGATTTCTGCCTCCTTCATGACGGGCCGTGTACCTGGGATTTCTGCCTCCTTTATCACGGGCCGTGTACCTGGGATTTCTGCCTCCTTCATGACGGGCCGTGTACCTGCGATTTCTGCCTCCTTCATGACGGGCCGTGTACCTGGGATTTCTGCCTTCTTTATCACGGGCCGTGTACCTGGGATTTCTGCCTCCTTCATGACGGTCCGTGTCCTGGGATTTCTGCCTCCTTTATCACCGGCCGTGTACCTGGGATTTCTGCCTCCTTTATCACGGGCCGTGTACCCGGGATTTCTGCCTCCTTTATCACGGGCCGTGTACCTGCGATTTCTGTCTCCTTTATCACGGGCCGTGTACCCGGGATTTCTGCCTCCTTTATCACGGGCCGTGTACCTGGGATTTCTGCCTCCTTCATGACGGGCCGTGTACCTGCGATTTCTGCCTCCTTTATCACGGGCCGTGTACCTGGGATTTCTGCCTCCTTTATCATGGGCCATGTGCCTGCGATTTCTGCCTCCTTTATCACGGGCCGTGTACCTGGGATTTCTGCCTCCTTTATCACGGGCCGTGTACCTGGGATTTCTGCCTCCTTCATCAAGGGCCCTGTACCTGGGATTTCTGCCTCCTTTATCACGGGCCCTGTACCTGGGATTTCTGCCTTCTTTATCACGGGCCCTGTACCTGGGATTTCTGCCTCCTTTATCACGGGCCCTGTACCTGGGATTTCTGCCTCCTTTATCACGGGCCGTGTACCTGGGATTTCTGCCTCCTTCATCAAGGGCCCTGTACCTGGGATTTCTGCCTCCTTCATGACGGGCCGTGTACCTGGGATTTCTGCCTCCTTTATCACGGGCCGTGTACCTGGGATTTCTGCCTCCTTCATGACGGGCCGTGTACCTGGGATTTCTGCCTCCTTTATCACGGGCCCTGTACCTGGGTTTTCTGGCTTCTTTATCACGGGCCGTGTACCTGGGATTTCTGCCTCCTTCATGACGGGCCGTGTACCTGGGATTTCTGCCTCCTTTATCACGGGCCGTGTACCTGCGATTTCTGCCTCCTTTATCACGGGCCCTGTACCTGGGATTTCTGCCTCCTTTATCACGGGCCCTGTACCTGGGATTTCTGCCTCCTTTATCACGGGCCGCGTACCTGGGATTTCTGCCTCCTTTATCACGGGCCGTGTACCTGGGATTTCTGCCTCCTTTATCACGGGCCGTGTACCTGCGATTTCTGCCTCCTTTATCACGGGTCGTGTACCCGGGATTTCTGCCTCCTTTATCACGGGCCGTGTACCTGCGATTTCTGCCTCCTTTATCACGGGCCGTGTACCTGCGATTTCTGCCTCCTTTATCACGGGCCGTGTACCCGGGATTTCTGCCTCCTTTATCACGGGCCGTGTACCCGGGATTTCTGCCTCCTTTATCACGGGCCCTGTACCTGGGATTTCTGCCTCCTTTATCACGGGCCCTGTACCTGGGATTTCTGCCTCCTTTATCACGGGCCGTGTACCTGGGATTTCTGCCTTCTTTATCACGGGCCGTGTACCTGGGATTTCTGCCTCCTTTATCACGGGCCGTGTACCTGGGATTTCTGCCTCCTTCATGACGGGCCGTGTACCTGCGATTTCTGCCTCCTTTATCACGGGCCGTGTACCTGGGATTTCTGCCTCCTTTATCATGGGCCATGTGCCTGCGATTTCTGCCTCCTTTATCACGGGCCGTGTACCTGGGATTTCTGCCTCCTTTATCACGGGCCGTGTACCTGGGATTTCTGCCTCCTTCATCAAGGGCCCTGTACCTGGGATTTCTGCCTCCTTTATCACGGGCCCTGTACCTGGGATTTCTGCCTTCTTTATCATGGGCCCTGTACCTGGGATTTCTGCCTCCTTTATCACGGGCCCTGTACCTGGGATTTCTGCCTCCTTTATCACGGGCCCTGTACCTGGGTTTTCTGGCTTCTTTATCACGGGCCGTGTACCTGGGATTTCTGCCTCCTTCATGACGGGCCGTGTACCTTGGGATTTCTGCCTCCTTTATCACGGGCCGTGTACCTGGGATTTCTGCCTCCTTCATGACGGGCCGTGTACCTGCGATTTCTGCCTCCTTCATGACGGGCCGTGTACCTGCGATTTCTGCCTTCTTTATCACGGGCCGTGTACCTGGGATTTCTGCCTCCTTCATGACGGTCCGTGTCCTGGGATTTCTGCCTCCTTTATCACCGGCCGTGTACCTGGGATTTCTGCCTCCTTTATCACGGGCCGTGTACCCGGGATTTCTGCCTCCTTTATCACGGGCCGTGTACCTGCGATTTCTGTCTCCTTTATCACGGGCCGTGTACCCGGGATTTCTGCCTCCTTTATCACGGGCCGTGTACCTGGGATTTCTGCCTCCTTCATGACGGGCCGTGTACCTGCGATTTCTGCCTCCTTTATCACGGGCCGTGTACCTGGGATTTCTGCCTCCTTTATCATGGGCCATGTGCCTGCGATTTCTGCCTCCTTTATCACGGGCCGTGTACCTGGGATTTCTGCCTCCTTTATCACGGGCCGTGTACCTGGGATTTCTGCCTCCTTCATCAAGGGCCCTGTACCTGGGATTTCTGCCTCCTTTATCACGGGCCCTGTACCTGGGATTTCTGCCTTCTTTATCACGGGCCCTGTACCTGGGATTTCTGCCTCCTTTATCACGGGCCCTGTACCTGGGATTTCTGCCTCCTTTATCACGGGCCGTGTACCTGGGATTTCTGCCTCCTTCATCAAGGGCCCTGTACCTGGGATTTCTGCCTCCTTCATGACGGGCCGTGTACCTGGGATTTCTGCCTCCTTTATCACGGGCCGTGTACCTGGGATTTCTGCCTCCTTCATGACGGGCCGTGTACCTGGGATTTCTGCCTCCTTTATCACGGGCCCTGTACCTGGGTTTTCTGGCTTCCTTATCACGGGCCGTGTACCTGGGATTTCTGCCTCCTTCATGACGGGCCGTGTACCTGGGATTTCTGCCTCCTTTATCACGGGCCGTGTACCTGGGATTTCTGCCTCCTTCATGACGGGCCGTGTACCTGCGATTTCTGCCTCCTTCATGACGGGCCGTGTACCTGGGATTTCTGCCTTCTTTATCACGGGCCGTGTACCTGGGATTTCTGCCTCCTTCATGACGGGCCGTGTACCTGGGATTTCTGCCTCCTTTATCACGGGCCGTGTACCTGGGATTTCTGCCTCCTTTATCACGGGCCGTGTACCCGGGATTTCTGCCTGCTTTATCACGGGCCGTGTACCTGGGATTTCTGCCTCCTTTATCACGGGCCGTGTACCTGGGATTTCTGCCTCCTTTATCACGGGCCGTGTACCTGGGATTTCTGCCTCCTTTATCACGGGCCGTGTACCTGGGATTTCTGCCTCCTTTATCACGGGCCCTGTACCTGGGATTTCTGCCTCCTTTATCACGGGCCCTGTACCTGGGATTTCTGCCTCCTTTATCACGGGCCGTGTACCTGGGATTTCTGCCTCCTTCATGACGGGCCGTGTACCTGCGATTTCTGCCTCCTTTATCACGGGCCGTGTACCCGGGATTTCTGCCTCCTTTATCACGGGCCGTGTACCTGCGATTTCTGCCTCCTTTATCACGGGCCGTGTACCTGCGATTTCTGCCTCCTTTATCACGGGCCGTGTACCTGGGATTTCTGCCTCCTTTATCACGGGCCGTGTACCCGGGATTTCTGCCTCCTTTATCACGGGCCCTGTACCTGGGATTTCTGCCTCCTTTATCACGGGCCGTGTACCTGCGATTTCTGCCTCCTTTATCACGGGCCGTGTACCTGCGATTTCTGCCTCCTTTATCACGGGCCCTGTACCTGGGATTTCTGCCTCCTTTATCACGGGCCCTGTACCTGGGATTTCTGCCTCCTTTATCATGGGCCACGTACCTGGGATTTCTGCCTCCTTTATCACGGGCCGTGTACCTGGGATTTCTGCCTCCTTTATCACGGGCCGTGTACCTGCGATTTCTGCCTCCTTTATCACGGGCCGTGTACCCGGGATTTCTGCCTCCTTTATCACGGGCCGTGTACCTGCGATTTCTGCCTCCTTTATCACGGGCCGTGTACCTGCGATTTCTGCCTCCTTTATCACGGGCCGTGTACCCGGGATTTCTGCCTCCTTTATCACGGGCCGTGTACCCGGGATTTCTGCCTCCTTTATCACGGGCCCTGTACCTGGGATTTCTGCCTCCTTTATCACGGGCCCTGTACCTGGGATTTCTGCCTCCTTTATCACGGGCCGTGTACCTGGGATTTCTGCCTTCTTTATCACGGGCCGTGTACCTGGGATTTCTGCCTCCTTTATCACGGGCCGTGTACCTGGGATTTCTGCCTCCTTCATGACGGGCCGTGTACCTGCGATTTCTGCCTCCTTTATCACGGGCCGTGTACCTGGGATTTCTGCCTCCTTTATCATGGGCCATGTGCCTGCGATTTCTGCCTCCTTTATCACGGGCCGTGTACCTGGGATTTCTGCCTCCTTTATCACGGGCCGTGTACCTGCGATTTCTGCCTCCTTTATCACGGGCCGTGTACCTGCGATTTCTGCCTCCTTTATCACGGGCCCTGTACCTGGGATTTCTGCCTCCTTTATCACGGGCCCTGTACCTGGGATTTCTGCCTCCTTTATCACGGGCCGCGTACCTGGGATTTCTGCCTCCTTTATCACGGGCCGCGTACCTGGGATTTCTGCCTCCTTTATCACGGGCCGTGTACCTGCGATTTCTGCCTCCTTTATCACGGGCCGTGTACCCGGGATTTCTGCCTCCTTTATCACGGGCCGTGTACCTGTGATTTCTGCCTCCTTTATCATGGGCCGTGTACCTGCGATTTCTGCCTCCTTTATCACGGGCCGTGTACCCGGGATTTCTGCCTCCTTTATCACGGGCCGTGTACCCGGGATTTCTGCCTCCTTTATCACGGGCCCTGTACCTGGGATTTCTGCCTCCTTTATCACGGGCCGTGTACCTGGGATTTCTGCCTCCTTTATCACGGGCCGTGTACCTGGGATTTCTGCCTCCTTTATCACGGGCCGTGTACCTGGGATTTCTGCCTCCTTTATCACGGGCCGTGTACCTGGGATTTCTGCCTTCTTTATCACGGGCCGTGTACCTGGGATTTCTGCCTCCTTTATCACGGGCCGTGTACCCGGGATTTCTGCCTCCTTTATCACGGGCCGTGTACCCGGGATTTCTGCCTCCTTTATCACGGGCCGTGTACCTGGGATTTCTGCCTCCTTTATCACGGGCCCTGTACCTGGGATTTCTGCCTCCTTTATCACGGGCCGTGTACCTGGGATTTCTGCCTTCTTTATCACGGGCCGTGTACCTGGGATTTCTGCCTCCTTTATCACGGGCCGTGTACCTGGGATTTCTGCCTTCTTTATCACGGGCCGTGTACCTGGGATTTCTGCCTCCTTTATCACGGGCCGTGTACCCGGGATTTCTGCCTCCTTTATCACGGGCCGTGTACCTGGGATTTCTGCCTCCTTTATCACGGGCCGTGTACCTGGGATTTCTGCCTCCTTTATCACGGGCCCTGTACCTGGGTTTTCTGGCTTCTTTATCACGGGCCGTGTACCTGGGATTTCTGCCTCCTTCATGACGGGCCGTGTACCTGGGATTTCTGCCTCCTTTATCACGGGCCGTGTACCTGGGATTTCTGCCTCCTTCATGACGGGCCGTGTACCTGGGATTTCTGCCTCCTTCATGACGGGCCGTGTACCTGGGATTTCTGCCTCCTTCATGACGGGCCGTGTACCTGGGATTTCTGCCTCCTTCATGACGGGCCGTGTACCTGCGATTTCTGCCTCCTTCATGACGGGCCGTGTACCCGGGATTTCTGCCTTCTTTATCACGGGCCGTGTACCTGGGATTTCTGCCTCCTTCATGACGGGCCGTGTACCTGGGATTTCTGCCTTCTTTATCACGGGCCGTGTACCTGGGATTTCTGCCTCCTTCATGACGGGCCGTGTACCTGGGATTTCTGCCTCCTTTATCACGGGCCGTGTACCTGGGATTTCTGCCTCCTTTATCACGGGCCGTGTACCTGGGATTTCTGCCTCCTTTATCACGGGCCGTGTACCTGCGATTTCTGTCTCCTTTACATAACCTTTTACCAGTAAGAACAAACTGTTTTCTGCAGCGTCAGATGATTGCGGCCGAGCTCAGCACATCTTCTGCCCCTGAACGTGTTATTCCATTAAGGTCAATGATAGTCATTAGTATAATGACGGCAGCAGCTGTTGTGTGTGGCCAGATCTAACGTATACCCTCACCGGACTCCTGCCGCCTCGCTGGGCCGGTTACTTTTGCCCTACTGGGCACAGCTCCCTTGTTCTCGCTCACATCTATATCAGGCGTTCCTGTACCAGCGGCATCTTGTAGGGTTCTTTACAATCTATACTGACATGTAAGACTTTGATATCCATGCGGAATGGAAACTTCACAGCAGATAATCAGAAAAAACATTTAGTCATTACTTATTTTTACACTTTCCCAAAAATCTCTGCCACAAATACCATGGAAATGTAAGTCTTTTTTTACAATTACAGTAGAGATGTTACATATTTACAAGCAGGCCTCTAAAGCAGAGCCATATAGATGAACTTTACTGTTTTCTGCAGCTCGCTTGTCACCTTTGCTGTGCAGACTGGGGCAGAATGAGCAGAGTCATCTCATTATCATTAGACAGTAGGAGATCTTTGATAACTTTGTTAAACTGCTAGACCTATAGATAAAGCAGTGGTTAACAGTCATTTAATATGAGCGATTTAACTCTAAATGACAATGCTGTTACTTAAGAAAAATAACTATACCAAGACCGATATTACCACCATACAGTGGCCATATAATGGTAGATACCAGTCCTGCTGATCATAGATTAGAGCAGATCAGAGCTGACAGTACAGCTCTATATAATGCCTGATGGTGTTGGTTTTTTCTGCTTGGAGTCATTCAGTTGCTCTGGCCCTGACCACCATGACGACTTCTTCCAGCTACAACTTGTCTGTAGAGTTTGCAGCACAAAGTCACTTCTGACATTTCCAGTATTGCCCCCACCTTATCTCAACACACACAAATTCCCCATCCTGCTGCTACCTCCAGTTATAACACAGTTGCTGCCCCTACTGGAGACACTAAATACTGTACTTCAGAAATATTAGTGTCATTGCAATGCCCTCTTTGTGCCTCCTAGATAGTATTAATGCCCCATGTAGTGCCCCTTTGAAGGCTATAATTCCTAAAGAGCCCACTTAGAGTGGTTTCACATTAGCGTTTCAGGGCGCAGCGACGGACTGCGCACAGCCGCCGCTAAGCCCCGACCCCTGCCGCACCTCCTCCAGTAGCTCCGCCTACGGGCGCATGACGCTGCATGCGTCCCGTATCTTTATCACTGGAGACGCAGGCCGTGCGCAGTATGCGTTTGGCGCGCATGCGTCCTTTTGACGGTGCGCCGAGCGCAACCAAATTGCAACAGGTTGCGTTTGGCGCTGGTCGGCGCACCGTCAAAAGGACGCATGCGCCGCCAAACACATACTGCGCACGGCCTGCGTCCCCAATGATAAAGATAGGGGACGCAGGACGCATGCAGCGTCATGCGTCCGTAGGCGGAACTATCGGAGGAGGCGCGGCAGGGGGCAGAGCTTAGCGGCGGCCGTGCGCAGGCCGTCGCTGCGCCCTGAAACGCTAATGTGAAACCACCCTTATACATTAAAAATGCCTGCATCTACCCTTGCAAGATAGTAATGAAGTGAGTGACCTTTTTTAAAGTAATAGTGTCCCTCTAACAACTAATGATGCTCCCTGGCTGCCCCTTAAAACATAACTCCCATGAATGTCTCTTAATATGTAATATATGTCCAAGTAGCCCCAACAATATGAATTCCCCCAAAATTGGCCTAAAAAGTAAAAATCCCCCCTTACAATAATGCCTCATGAGTGCCCCCTTATAATAATGCCCCTTGAGTGCCATCTTACAATAATGCCTTCTGAGTGCCCCCTTACAATACTGATCTCTGAGGAGTGCCCCCTTACAATACTGCCCCCTGAGAACCTCCTTACAATAATGCCCCCTGAGTGCCCCCTTATAATGCCCCTTGAGTGCCCCCGTACAATAATGCCCCCTGAGTGCCCCCTTTAATAATGCCCTCTGAGTGACCCCCTACAATACTGCCCCCTTACAATAATGCCCCCTGAGTGTCCCCTTACAATAATGCCCCCTTAAAATAATGCCCCTTGTGTGCCCCCATACAATAATGCCCCGAGTGCCCCCTTACAATACCGATCCCTGAGTGCTCGTTACAAGTATTAATGCCCCCTGAGTGCCCCCTTACAATACTAATCCCTGAGTGCCCCCTTACAATAATGCCCCCTGAGAACCCCCTTACAATAATGCCCCCTGAGTGTCCCCTTACAATAATGCCCCCTGAGAACCCCCTTACAATACCGATCCCTGAGTGCTCGTTACAAGAATTAATGCCCCCTGAGTGCCCCTTACAATACTAATCCCTTAGTGCCCCCTTACAATAATGCCCCCTGAGTGCTCGTTACAAGTATTAATGCCCAATTTACAATTAATGATCCTGGCAATCACTCACAAAGAGCACAGGGTTTTTTGTTATTTTCTGAAGGCAGGAAAACTGGGAAATGATATAAATTGTGAGATCAACATTGACATCAGTGAGATGTAACTAAACTTCTCCTCCTACTTCGATTTAATTGGAAATCTTTCGAGCTGGCAGCTAGGAACGAATACAGTATGAAGTAAGACTTAGTGGGGATGTCCACCTTTGTAGAAATTTTTTTTTTTTTACTCAAATACATATATTTTTGTCTAAAAGTAATTTTTTGCAATTGGATTTCATTAAAAACTTTGCACCATTTGCCTTCTTCTGTAGCCTCTGCGCCAGGTTGTCTACCGCTGCCTGCAGAAGGATTTAACTAAGAATATATCAGTGAGCTCATTCTGACGGTCTAATGGGAGAGTTTCCCACTCTATTACGTGTGTTTGCGTTCCACTCAGCCTCAGCTGATTCATGACCATATACGATGTCAGTGTTCAATGTGTAGGAAGACAAAGATTTTGTAAAAGTCGAATGGTGCAAAATTATTAAGGAAAATGCAAAAATGATTTTTAGAACCAAATACATGCATTTTGGTAAAAAAAAAAGTCTCCAGAGTTGGACAACCTCTTTAAATACTATGTACTCATATCTATCTATAGATATGTATATATATATACACACACACACACATTTTAACTCTGCTAGTCATTACCCTTAGCTCAGTTTACAATGTTCCTTCATTTTCTAACTACAAATATAAAGTTTGCATCCTGTCCAAAGTTTCACATTTTACTCTTGTGGGATTGTCCCTCCCAGTAATACAGGCTGCTGTCTTGACTTGCTTTTATGTGTCAGCACAGCTTCTATCCTGCACTTATTTCCTCTCCATGTTCTTTCCTCTTTAGTCCGCAGCCTTTAATTCTGTGCCCTCCTAGGTAGGCTTTCCTGTCCTCTGCTGATCTATGTACAACCATCAGTGAAGGGGAGAACAGAGAGTGCGTCAGGAGCAGAAGCTCTGATGGATTTGTCACATTTTTGCAGATCACTCAGCTAGGTAAAGATATAGGTGCCGTAGCATCAAAATGATAGCTTTTTGTTTTTTTTAATGAAGACTACTTAGAAAGTTGCTTCACTTTGCATTTGGTAATCAATTGAAAAATAAAATCTTTGCAAAGTTGTGTTTACGTTTAAGAGATGGGACAAATGTTGCAAGATTTTGGATATTCCTTTAGAGAATTTTTCATGCCAGGTGTCTGGAGATGATTAATCCTGGCAGAGAGGGGGACACAGAGGCCCTGGGGTGGTGCGAGCATCACTCGGATATATTATATCTTCACATGTAATTATCATAATCTTGTAACGCTTTTCCACCGCCCAACACCTCCGCAACCACACAGCTGCTGCTCTTATGCTCTTGTGTCTCACTTAGAAACAAAACTTTCAATGACCTCAGTACTTATTTATAAAGACCGGGAAAAAAAAAAGTGGAGTCGGTGCATACAGTCACTTCTTTCTATACTGTAGTCTGAATGGTGGTCAGAAACCCATCGCGAAATTGCACACAAACAACCGCCCAGGCACAAGGGGCAGGTACTACTTTACACTCCCCATCACTTTGTACCTGCTATTAATACCCCACTTTTAGGACTTTTTTTTCTACAAAACTTTAATTGACTTGTCGCAGAAAGTTCATTGTCACCAGTTTCTGGGGGTTCTATCTAAATGTATTTATTTTTTAATTTTATTCCCCGGTCGTTTTAGATTTTTATTTATTTATTTTTAAATAATCTAATTCTATTAGAAAAAAAAAACAAAATATTAAAAATTAGAGCAAAAAAAAGATTGAGAGTTGAAGACAAGGCTGGCGATAGTCTCAGATTTTATGAGAAAAAGAAATTACCAGTAACATCGGCCGCCATCTTATGCCTTGATGCGGTTTTATCCAGAATTCTATTTGCCTCTTTCCTAATATCTTTAAAAAATACCTTGAAGTTTTAAGGTTAAAAGTTTTCCAACTCAACATCAAAAAGTCATCTAGGACAATATCGCCCTCTAGTGCTAAAAATGAAGAACTGACACATTTTGGATTTCTGTTTTGCTTTTTAATTGGACAGACAAACTTTTGTACCTGCAGATTAAAAAAAAACAAACCTCGACTTTGAACAGCAAAATGTGTGTTCTGTGGCTCCTATCCTGCCACACACTGATAAATCTGCACCAGTTTGATGACGTTTGGCATCTCCTCTGTCCAGGTGATCTATGTACAAGTATTGCCTATCTACTTAATAATCTGGAAACTAATCCCCGAATGCAAAAATAATTACACCTCTATTTCATTATCCTGCATAGAATTGCTATCCACCTGCCTAAATAAAAATCCGCAACATGCAATATTCTACATCATTCTGAACATAAATATTTTAGTGCTTTAGCTTTGATCACAATATTACGGTATATGTATGATGTGCTTATCTGTGCAACATCTGAATCAGCTGCTCTGGAGGATAATACAGGATGTAACTCAGGATCAGTAACGCAATGTATGTACACAGTGACTGCACCAGCGGAATAGTGAGTGCAGCTCTGGAGTATAATACAGGATGTAACTCAGGATCAGTAACGCAATGTATGTACACAGTGACTCCACCAGCAGAATAGTGAGTGCAGCTCTGGAGGATAATACAGGATGTAACTCAGGATCAGTAATGTAATGTATGTACACAGTGACTGCACCAGCAGAATAGTGAGTGCAGCTCTGGAGTATAATACAGGATGTAACTCAGGATCAGTAATGTAATGTATGTACACAGTGACTGCACCAGCAGAATAGTGAGTGCAGCTCTGGAGTATAATACAGGATGTAACTCAGGATCAGTAATGTAATGTATGTACACAGTGACTCCACCAGCAGAATAGTGAGTGCAGCTCTGGAGGATAATACAGGATGTAACTCAGGATCAGTAACGCAATGTATGTACACAGTGACTCCACCAGCAGAATAGTGAGTGCAGCTCTGGAGGATAATACAGGATGTAACTCAGGATCAGTAATGTAATGTATGTACACAGTGACTGCACCAGCAGAATAGTGAGTGCAGCTCTGGAGTATAATACAGGATGTAACTCAGGATCAGTAATGTAATGTATGTACACATTGACTGCACCAACAGAATAGTGAGTGCAGCTCTGGAGTATAATACGGGATGTAACTCAGGATCAGTAATGTAATGTATGTACACAGTGACTCCACCAGCAGAATAGTGAGTGCAGCTCTGGAGGATAATACAGGATGTAACTCAGGATCAGTAATGTAATGTATGTACACAGTGACTGCGCCAGCAGAATAGTGAGTGCAGCTCTGGAGTATGATACAGGATGTAACTCAGGATCAGTAATGTAATGTATGTACATAGTGACTGCACCCGCAGAATAGTGAGTGCAGCTCTGGACACACCCCAGAAGAGGAGGAGCGTCGCAGCTGAGCCTCTGCAGGCTGGGGTTTTCCTAAGCTCCTGGGAAGGGAGGTTTTTTTTTCCCTGCAAGGACTTTCCATCTGCCCCCTTCCCAGGAAAGAGGACTCTCCCTGGGACTGAGCGCCGGGGCTGTGCCCCTGGCTCCCACCCTCCGGCAAGCCAGCTGGGGGTGGGGGGCCTCATCCACCACCAGGAGGCCCAAGGCACAGCCAGCTAGTCCCAGGGATGGGGAAAAAGCGGACCCCAGGGGGCCGCAAGGCTCCAGGGTCCAGGACCCCCGAAGTGAAGGCTGTGGCGGGCCCTTCCCCCGGAGGTGCAGCAGCCGGCAGAGGTGAGGCAGGGCCCCCCCTTAACATCTGGGGCTCCAAGGTTGCGGGAGAGCCAGCTACCACCCACGCCTCCCGCATTCATGCCCACCTCTCCGAGTACGAGGAGGCCGGCAAGCAGCTCAGGAGACTCCGGGGGGAGTTGGAGGGAGCCCGGGTCATCAGTAAAAATAGGCTCCCTGCCTCAAAGAGAGCGGAGGTCACCGCCACGGTCAAGCGGCTGAAAGGGGAGATTTGGGCCCTGGAGGACCGGCGAAGTACCATCATGGCCAGCAGCGGCCCCTTCCAGGAAAAGCTTCAAAACGAGGACCGGTTCAGGGCCATGGCCGGTGGGTCTCCTGGGGGGTCAGGAGTCCCCATCCAGGTGGAGGAAAGCGAGGAGGAGGAAGAGCAAGATGGCGCCCACACCACATCCGGGCCACCTCCACCTGAAGACCTGGCGGACACCAGCGTGAGTCAGGTAACATGCAGCGGGATAGCCCCCGAGCAGGTGGCCCTCCCGCTGGACTCCAGTAACGCGGAGGAAAGCGGGAGCGAGGGGGAGGATGGAGGGAGCGGGAGTAGTTCTGAGGGGGGCTGCCTCATCCTTAAACAAGTACGGCAGACTGAATCCCCAGCACGGTTTGGCACGCTGTTGTTTGGGTATGAAGTCTGCCCGGAGGATGAGGCAACCGGGAAGAGGAGAAACAGGAGGCGCAGGCGTAAGGCCTCTGAAGGCGTGGAGGAACAACTGGTTTTTGCTCCTCTTCCCGGGGCCCCTCTGTCCCGCTGTGTGGAACCCGCTACCCACCCCGCTCGGGCCCTGTGGTGGGTCCGCAGCGAGAGAGCGGGGAGAGAGATGACTGTTGTGACCTGACTGTCGCATCTGGTGACAGTTCAGACCAGGGCAGCGACATGGAGGTCGGTGCTGGTTGTGGTGTTGGTGGTGGTGTCCAGGCTCAGCCCTCGGTGGCAGGGGAGGCTGGCCTGGCACCAGGTAAAGTTGGTACAGCCAGGGCCGCACCTCCGGCGGCGAGTGCTGGGGCTTCTGGACCCCCCACGTACGGATCCGCTAAGTCTGGATCGCTAGTGGGGGTCCAGAAGCCTAGGAAGGGCGAACAGAACATCAAGCAGCAGCTGAGGCGGTGCAAAGTGCTGGTCGCTCCCATGTCGGCGCCTGTGGTGAGAGCGGGGTCTCCGGCACGTCGACCCAAAAAGGGGTCCGTGCAGGGGGCTCCGCCGCCGCTGGGCGACGAGGGGGAGTGGCCGGCCTTGCCTGTCTCAAGTGGTGGGCATGGGGTGGCAGCGGTGGTCCGTGAGGGGGGCGTGGCCTCCCCGAGTGTTGCCCGGCCTGCAAAGGCTGTGGCGTGCGGGGGGGGCATGTCCTCCTCGGCCGTCGTCCCACCCGCTGCGTCTGCGTCGCCCGGGGGGGCATGGCCTCGCAAGGGGTCGCTGCTCTGCCCGTGGTGGCTGTGACTGGTGGGGGGGGCGTGGCCTCAGCGGTCGCGACTCCGCCCGCTGTGCTCGCGTCACCCGGGGGGGCCGTGGCCTCGCAGGGGGCCGCGGCTCTGCCTGGTGTGGCTGCGACCGGCGGGGGGGCGTGGCTGCTGCGGGCCCGCTGCCCTCTGTCCCACCCACCCTTCCAAGTAATGCTGTACTGCCCCCAAAAGCTGGCGGGGAGTTATCGGGGTCCCCGGCCCACCTACCTTCATCTGAGGGTGCGGGGACTCTGGCGCTCCCTGGCAAGCCGGCGGCGGGGGTGAAGAAAAGTGCAGAGCAGGGAGCGGTGCCAGTGGCCGTCCCTGCCCAGAGTAAACAAAACTCAGCAAAAGAAAAAAAAATGGAGCTGAAACCAGGAGCTGCTGTTGCTCCTAGGCCCAGCCAGGGCAGAGTGCATGATGTCATCAGCACTGAGGCATTTAAAGGGGCAGCGGCGCTCCTGGACAGGAGCTGGAGTAGCTCCCAGCAAGAGAGCTCAGGGCCCCCAGCAGGCAAAGAGAGGAACTACACTGGTTTGGGAAATGTTAAAAATGTAAAAAATGTAAATAATGTTGCTATGTTCACCAATTGTGCGAGTGAGAGTGAGTACGAAAGCGGAGTGGATATATTTGAGGAGATGTTTGCTGAAGTGAATGGTGATATGAGTGACATGGATGAGGGAGTGAGTGCTACTGTGAATGTGGGTGAGTGTGCTGGAGTGAATGCAAATAATAAAAGAGTGAATGGGAGAGTGAGTGGGAGGACGAATGAGGGTGCTGGCACAAGTGGTGGTAGTGGTGGGAGGGCTGGCCCGTCTGCCCCCCTGGCCGCAAGACCCCAACATAGTTATGCGGGGGCCGCGGCTGGGGGTCGGGGTGGTCCTGGGGGGGTCTCCTCGCCTCCGGGCTCCAGGGACGGTGCTTTGCACCACCGTTTCCTGGAGGCCCTCAAAAAAGGAGAAAGGTCGATAGTGGTAGAGGGGAGGACAGTGGACTTGTCTTTCTGGATAGAGAGACACGGCCTTGCTGCCTTCCAAAACCAAAGGGAGGGAGGGACTGTTTGGTCTCTCCCCACAGCCGGGCAGGGGCCGCAAAGGAGGAATGTGGTCCGTCTTAGGTGGGGGGGCAGTGAAGCTTGTCCACCTAGGAGCAAGGTGGTGGAGCTCCTCCTTAAGATGGGCTTCGGGGCGAATGACATCTTTGCCCTGATACATCCTTCGGCGTCCCGCTTCTTCGACGTCAGCTTTGTGCAGCCAGAGGGGCTTGAGCTCTTCTGGTCTAACTATGAGCTGGTGCGGGAAGAGCCCGGATGGCGAGACTTTGTTGCGCAAGCGGTGTCTCGCCAAAATTCCGTCAAGCGAGTGACCGTGGTCACTTGTAACGAGTCACTTGCCGGCGTGGACATTATGACGTGGCTTTCCCATTACGGGGAAGTCACCGAGGTCCCCAAAAAGAACAGGGACGAATTCGGCATCTGGTCGGGGGGCTGGACCTTCATGGTTAAACTGAAGGTTTCCGGCGGCACGGTCACCCACATCCCTTCCTCGGCGTTCCTGGGAAGGGACAGGAGCCTGGTCTTCTACCGGGGGCAACCGAAGGTCTGCCACAAGTGCGGTGACCCCACTCACTTCAGCGCTAGCTGCAAGGTACAGAAATGTGCCTTGTGTGGTGGGGTAGGTCATCTGGCCGCCTCGTGTAAAGACATTCGGTGTCACTTGTGTGGTGACCTAGGTCACCCTCTCAGCCGCTGCCCTCGCTCCTTTTCTAATGCCGCTGCAGGCCCAGCGGGAGGAGTCCGTGAGGGAGAAACCTCTGGCGGCGCTCCTGCAGCTGTGGCAGGTGGTGGCGGAGGGGAAGGGGCTGAGGGACCGGTGAGGAAGGGCAATGCCAAGGTGAGGGGCCCCGCGTATGTGCGGAGGCAAGAAAAACGCCATGGGGGTGGGGGGCAGGTGAAGTCTCGGGCAACCGGGTCGATGCCTGCTCCTCCCTCCAGGCCCGTGGCAAAAGCCTCTGAGGTCCTGAGGGAGAGTGTGGTGAGAGAGGAGATCAGGAGGATGGAGAGGGAGGATAAAGCGGCTGACTCGGACGGGTCCTCACAGTATGAAAGTGTTGATGAGGAGGTCCAGGAGCAGCCTACAGCAGCGGGTGGCAAAAGTAAACGTGCCAATCGTAACAAATCGGGGGGGAAGAAGGCTGGCAAGCCTTCAAAATCTCCCCCGACCACCAGGGTGCGCACGGAAGGGCCCGCTGACCCCCCTCTGATTGATCTCTCCAACCGGTTCAGCGTCCTCGGAGGCTCGGATGATGGGCCGCAAGACGAGGATGCTGGGCCGGGGGTACCACCGGAGGGTCCTTCGGGGGATGGTGGGGTCCGTCCCTCAGGGGGCAGTGTTCCTCCTGGGGGGGGGACAGACCTGGAACCCGGGGGCGAGGACACCGGGGGGGGGTGGGATGGACACAACGGGAGCTTCCCTGAAAAGGAAGGTGTCCGACCCCTCCCCAGGTGGAGGTGATAGCAGTGGTAAGAAGTTGGCCATCCAACTTGATCACCCATGATGGCGGAACTCGCCCCGTTGACGCTGGCATCTATTAATGTTGCCAGCATAAAGTCAGATGCGGCTCGCTTCACGGCCTTTGATTTTTTCTCCCGGATTGAGGCAGAAATTTTATTCTTGCAAGAGACCAGACTAACAGACATGGGGGCCATCTATAAAGCACGGAGGGAGTGGAGGTGCGGGCCCTCATACTGGTCTCTTGCGGCCGAGCCGTATAGCGGGGTGGCAGTCCTTTTTAAGACTGCAGCTGTTGAATGCCGACGGGTTACTGAGTTGGAAATGGGGAGGTGCCTGATCCTAGATGTCTTCATGAGGGGACAAGAGCTCCGGCTCATCAACATCTACGGCCCGCAGTCCTAGTGGGACCGCAAATGTCTCTTCCTGAGGATCAAGCCCTTTCTTTTTACGAGCCGGCAGGTGGTCTTCGGTGGGGACTTCAACACCATTACGAGGTCCCGTGACCGGGGGGGTCCCGGAGATCGCCTGGCTTATGATAGCGTCGCGTTGAATAGCATAGCCAGCGAAGCTCGCCTGGTGGATGTCCACATCCGGCACACCCCAGGTCACGGAGGTTTCACCTACCATAGGGGTAGCTGTAGGTCTAGAATAGACAGGTTTTTTTTGAAGGAGGACGCCATCTTTTCTGCTGTGTCCGCCGTTGAGGTGGAGTTCTCCGATCACTGTCTAATTTTCTTTTCTCTGAATGTTGCAGAGACTCATCGGATGGGAAGAGGGCTGTGGAAGCTCAATTCGTCCCTGCTGGAAGAAGCGGAGGTGAGACAATCCTTCGAGGACTTTCTTCAGAGCCAGGTACCGCTGTTGGATCTCTGTAGTAGTAAGTCAGAGTGGTGGGAGAGCTTCAAAAAGCGGGTGGCGGGGTTCTTCCGTCAGCTCTCGAGCCTCAGGAGTCTGAACAGGCACCGCTTGTACCAGGCCCTGGGGAGGAAACTCGAGCAGCTTGTCTCGACTGGAGGTGACCATGAGGAAATCTCCAGAGTGAAATCTTTGCTCAAGAGGTGTCAGTATGATAGACACACATCTTTAGTTTTTGAGAGGGACTTCGGGAAGTACCGCTCACCCGACCCTTACAGAAACTGTAAGATGTCAGTGAATTGTAAGATGGTGACAGGACTGATCGACAGTACGGGGTCCCTGAACAGATCCAAATCAGGGATCCTGGAGGTGGTCAGATCCTTCTACTCACACCTCTTGGAAAAGAAGGATCTGGATCGGGACAGGATGTCGGCTTTCATGGCTGAAACCGTCCCTGAGCCAGGGGGTGATCCCTCTCTTGGTGTTTTGGCAGAGGAAATCAGGGAAGAGGAAGTGAGACTGGCCATTGATGGGCTTCGGCCCAAGAAATCGCCAGGTCCGGATGGCTTAACATCCGAGTTCTATAAGACTTTTAGGGATTCCTTGGTCCCCCTCTTGACAGGGGTATTTAATGAGTGTCTCTCCTCGGGCACTCTTCCCGACTCAATGAGGAAGTCAGCCCTCATTATTCTGTCAAAGGGTAAGGATCCGTCCCGTATCGAGAATTGGCGTCCCATAGCGCTTCTCGATACGGACCGGAAGGTTCTGGCCAAGGTGCTGTTTAATCGGCTGGTGAAGTTTGCACCCCGGCTCCTTTCAAGGGCCCAGCATTGCTCTGTTCCGGGCCGCAGTACTTTTAGTGCTGTGCTCGGTGTCCGAGAGGCAGTGGAGCAGGGTAGGGCAGGTCACTGGAAGGGGTACTTGCTGTCATTAGATCAAGCGAAAGCCTTTGACCGGGTCAACCACGAGTACCTCTGGTCCGTCCTTTTGAGGTATGGTCTGCCTGGGAGGTTTGTAAAATGGTTAGAGATCTTGTACCAAGGGGCTGAGACTTTTCCGCTGGTGAACGGTTGGTCAGGTCGCCCTTTTGAGGTGGGTTCTGGGGTCCGTCAGGGCTGTCCGCTGAGCCCGCTTTTATACGTGTTCGCGATCGATCCCTTCCTAAGGAGGGTAGATCGTGGACCGTTGGCGGGAGTCGGGGTGGACCAGGCGGGCTCTGGGTCCTCTCTGAGGGTGGTGGCGTATGCCGATGATGTTTCCCTTTTCGTGTCCTCGAGAAGGGAGGCGGATTGGGTCATGTCGGAGGTAGTGCGCTACTCGGAGGCATCCGGGTCCATGATCAACCGGGATAAGTGTGAAAGTCTCTGGCTGGGAGGGGGAGATCCCAGGTTTGATCTCCTGGACACCCTTCCAGGGCCCCAGGCCACCGCCAAAATTCTAGGCATCGAATTTGGCCCCGGGGATTACCCCCAGCAAAATTGGGAGGGCAGACTTAAGATCGCCGCCCAAAAGGTGGACCAATGGAAGGGTTGGTCTTTAACCCTGAGGGAAAGGGTTGCCCTGGCTAAAGGCTTTCTGCTACCTTTATTAATATACCTGGGCAGTGTGTGCATCTTGCCGGAACCTCTCTGGACACGGGTCTATAGCCTGTTCTTCCAATTGTTATGGGGGAATAGGCTTAACCTAATCAAGAGGGAGGTTACATACCGTACGAGGAGACTAGGTGGGTTGGGTATGGTCAACCCGGTGGTGTTTCTAGTAAACACCTTTCTTAAGACTAACATCTCCAACCTCTGGCTAGAGAGGGCTCCTCCGTGGGTAGTCTCCTGCAAGGGTTGGCTTTGGCCTTTCTTCCAGGAATGGGAGACAGGAGGGCAGGTGAAGGACCTACGCACACCTCATGGGCATCTCCCGGCTTACGCTACCCCGGTTCTGAAGGTGATCCGCCGGTGGGGTCTGGGAATGTGGGAAATCAGGACCATGTCGAGGCAATGCCTTGACAGGAGGGTCCTGTTGACACATTTCCAGAAGCCCCTGGCCCTTAAGGATTGCCCAGGCCGGGATCTGGAGGTCGGGCTGGGGCTTTTAAATTCTAAGCGGATCCCCATGAAGTTTTGGGACTTGACCTGGCGCTGCTTCCACGGGAGGCTGTATGTAAAGGATAACTTGAAGTGCAGGAAATCCGATGATCGGGGTTGTCCCCGTGAGGAGTGTGGCGATGTGCTGGAAAGCATGGAGCACTTCCTGCTTCATTGTCCCTTTAATGCAGAGGTTTACAACAGGGTGGGTGCTTCCATACGTTGGCCGCGGCTGGCGTCCCTCTCCTACGCTGAGTGGGCCTATGGAGCGTTCAGATCCCTGGGTGGCCGGGACCCGTGCACTTTATTCCTAGTCAGTGTAGTGGTTAGGTTCTACACTTGGAATGCACGGTGCCTAGTTTCGACGCGGAAAAAAACCCTTCCGAGGGATGAGGTGGTAGGAAACATCTTGGGTGACCTGGTGAAGGTCCGTTCTTTGGAGTTCGAAAGGTTGGGTGTGAGGAAGGCCTCTTGGCTTTGGAGGGGCCTCTCCTTTTAGAAACGCACTCAAGGGAGAGCTAGCTCCGTGTGAATGAGGGTAGGGATAGCATAAGTTTCACTGGGTGTTAGGGACAGAATTAGGGGCAGATAGGGACAGGGAGGGACAGGCACTGAGGGACAGATAGAGAGTTAGTTATGATAAGTTAGGTAGAGTAGGGGCAGGTAGGGACAGATAGGGACAGTTTTTTTTAGGGACAGAAGTAGGGACAGTCTTAGTTGTTGAGGGACAGGGTGAATGTGTTAGTGAGGGATGGGGCCTCCAGAACTCCTTTCCTGGTGTTGGGCTGGTGCATGTCACTTTAGCTTTTTGTTTTGGAAGCATGAAATTTAATGGATATTGGGCTTGCAGGCACCAAACTTGGGCCTGTGGCAAGGTTTTTGGAAATGTGGTTAATACTTATTGTTTGGGTAATATTATCAATGGTTATAGCAGGTCGTATCTTAGGTGTATAACAAGTGTAGTATGTGCTTTTTGTGTATCTGTACATGTATGCAGTATTGTATGTATGTCGCTAGGATGGTGCTTTTAAAAAAAAAATGTATATATTATAGTTAGGAAAGGGGGAAGGGGTACAGTCAGGTTGGGTGGGGGTTTCTTGCGGGAGGGAGGGGGAAGTTTGGACCCTGGAATGGACCCTGAGAAATCAAGGGCCGAAGATCAGAAGGAGATGGCCTGGGAACTACACCAAGGACCATGGGAAATATATAAGGAAATGTAGATACGGGCCATAAACTTTCCTGGACCCTGAGGTGCTGTTTTTTTTTCTGAGGCCATAAACTTTCATGGACCTAGGTGTGGAAAAGGCTACGAACTTGTGGACCTGTGGTGTGGGTGGTGGGAAAAAAAAAAAAAAAAAATAAAATATATATATAAAAAAAAAAAAAAAAAAGGGAAAAAGGGGGGTGGTTTCTTGCTGTGTTGAGGGGAAGTAGTTGAGGGTCTGCCAAGATGGCTGTTTTTTCTGTTTAAGGCAGTGGGCCAGAAAAAGTGTTTACTTTCCTGTTTTAAATCCAGTATATAGGAATGAATGGGAGCATGAGTGAAGGTGTGAATGGGGTTGAATGTGAAGGAATGGATTTTTGTTTGTTTGTTTGTTTTCTTTGTTTTTTTTTTGGAGGTTCCTGCTGGGGGTCCCTCAGGCTGCAAAGCCTGGAGACACTGCACTATGTTCTTCAGAGATGGACTGTCGTAAACTAGCATATTTGCACAAGTTTTTTTTTTGTATGTCGGTGTGGTTTATTTTAGTTCATGTATCGTGGTTTTTGATTTCTGGAATGTTGTTTTTGTCTGTCTTATGTATTGTGTTTTTGATATTTTTATAATAAAAGAGATACAGGATGTAACTCAGGATCAGTAATGTAATGTATGTACACAGTGACTGCGCCAGCAGAATAGTGAGTGCAGCTCTGGAGTATGATACAGGATGTAACTCAGGATCAGTAATGTAATGTATGTACATAGTGACTGCACCCGCAGAATAGTGAGTGCAGCTCTGGACACACCCCAGAAGAGGAGGAGCGTCGCAGCTGAGCCTCTGCAGGCTGGGGTTTTGCTAAGCTCCTGGGAAGGGAGGTTTTTTTTTCCCTGCAAGGACTTTCCATCTGCCCCCTTCCCAGGAAAGAGGACTCTCCCTGGGACTGAGCGCCGGGGCTGTGCCCCTGGCTCCCACCCTCCGGCAAGCCAGCTGGGGGTGGGGGGCCTCATCCACCACCAGGAGGCCCAAGGCACAGCCAGCTAGTCCCAGGGATGGGGAAAAAGCGGACCCCAGGGGGCCGCAAGGCTCCAGGGTCCGGGACCCCCGAAGTGAAGGCTGTGGCGGGCCCTTCCCCCGGAGGTGCAGCAGCCGGCAGAGGTGAGGCAGGGCCCCCCCTTAACATCTGGGGCTCCAAGGTTGCGGGAGAGCCAGCTACCACCTACGCCTCCCGCATTCATGCCCACCTCTCCGAGTACGAGGAGGCCGGCAAGCAGCTCAGGAGACTCCGGGGGGAGTTGGAGGGAGCCCGGGTCATCAGTAAAAACAGGCTCCCTGCCTCAAAGAGAGCGGAGGTCACCGCCACGGTCAAGCGGCTGAAAGGGGAGATTCGGGCCCTGGAGGACCGGCGAAGTACCATCATGGCCGGCAGCGGCCCCTTCCAGGAAAAGCTTCAAAACGAGGACCGGTTCAGGGCCATGGCCGGTGGGTCTCCTGGGGGGTCAGGAGTCCCCATCCAGGTGGAGGAAAGCGAGGAGGAGGAAGAGCAAGATGGCGCCCACACCACATCCGGGCCACCTCCACCTGAAGACCTGGCGGACACCAGCGTGAGTCAGGTAACATGCAGCGGGATAGCCCCCGAGCAGGTGGCCCTCCCGCTGGACTCCAGTAACGCGGAGGAAAGCGGGAGCGAGGGGGAGGATGGAGGGAGCGGGAGTAGTTCTGAGGGGGGCTGCCTCATCCTTAAACAAGTACGGCAGACTGAATCCCCAGCACGGTTTGGCACGCTGTTGTTTGGGTATGAGGTCTGCCCGGAGGATGAGGCAACCGGGAAGAGGAGAAACAGGAGGCGCAGGCGTAAGGCCTCTGAAGGCGTGGAGGAACAACTGGTATTTGCTCCTCTTCCCGGGGCCCCTCTGTCCCGCTGTGTGGAACCCGCTACCCACCCCGGCTCGGGCCCTGTGGTGGGTCCGCAGCGAGGGAGCGGGGAGAGAGATGACTGTTGTGACCTGACTGTCGCATCTGGTGACAGTTCAGACCAGGGCAGCGACATGGAGGTCGGTGCTGGTTGTGGTGTTGGTGGTGGTGTGCAGGCTCAGCCGTCGGTGGCAGGGGAGGCTGGCCTGGCACCAGGTAAAGTTGGTACAGCCAGGGCCGCACCTCCGGCGGCGAGTGCTGGGGCTTCTGAACCCCCCACGTACGGATCCGCTAAGTCTGGATCGCTAGTGGGGGTCCAGAAGCCTAGGAAGGGCGAACAGAACATCAAGCAGCAGCTGAGGCAGTGCAAAGTGCTGGTCGCTCCCATGTCGGTGCCTGTGGTGAGAGCGGGGTCTCCGGCACGTCGACCCAAAAAGGGGTCCGTGCAGGGGGCTCCGCCGCCGCTGGGCGACGAGGGGGAGTGGCCGGCCTTGCCTGTCTCAAGTGGTGGGCATGGGGTGGCAGCGGGGGTCCGTGAGGGGGGCGTGGCCTCCCCGAGTGTTGCCCGGCCTGCAAAGGCTGTGGCGTGCGGGGGGGGCATGTCCTCCTCGGCCGTTGTCCCACCCGCTGCGTCTGCGTCCCCCAGGGGGGGCATGGCCTCGCAAGGGGTCGCTGCTCTGCCCGTGGTGGCTGTGACTGGTGGGGGGGCGTGGCCTCAGCGGTCGCGACTCCGCCCGCTGTGCTCGCGTCACCCGGGGGGGCCGTGGCCTCGCAGGGGGCCGCGGCTCTGCCTGGGGTGGCTGCGGCCGGCGGGGGGGCGTGGCCGCTGCGGGCCCGCTGCCCTCTGTCCCACCCACCCTTCCAAGTAATGCTGTGCTGCCCCCAAAAGCTGGCGGGGAGTTGTCGGGGTCCCCGGCCCACCTACCTTCATCTGAGGGTGCGGGGACTCTGGCGCTCCCTGGCAAGCCGGCGGCGGGGGTGAAGAAAAGTGCAGGGCAGGGAGCGGTGCCAGTGGCCGTCCCTGCCCAGAGTAAACAAAACTCAGCAAAAGAAAAAAAAATGGAGCTGAAACCAGGAGCTGCTGTTGCTCCTAGGCCCAGCCAGGGCAGAGTGCATGATGTCATCAGCACTGAGGCATTTAAAGGGGCAGCGGCGCTCCTGGACAGGAGCTGGAGTAGCTCCCAGCAAGAGAGCTCAGGGCCCCCAGCAGGCAGAGAGGAACTACACTGGTTTGGGAAATGTTAAAAATGTAAAAAATTTAAATAATGTTGCTATGTTCACCAATTGTGCGAGTGAGAGTGAGTACGAAAGCGGAGTGGATATATTTGAGGAGATGTTTGCTGAAGTGAATGGTGATATGAGTGACATGGATGAGGGAGTGAGTGCTACTGTGAATGTGGGTGAGTGTGCTGGAGTGAATGCAAATAATAAAAGAGTGAATGGGAGAGTGAGTGGGAGGACGAATGAGGGTGCTGGCACAAGTGGTGGTAGTGGTGGGAGGGCTGGCCCGTCTGCCCCCCTGGCCGCAAGACCCCAACATAGTTATGCGGGGGCCGCGGCTGGGGGTCGGGGTGGTCCTCGGGGTGGTCCTGGGGGGGTCTCCTCGCCTCCGGGCTCCAGGGACGGTGCTTTGCACCACCGTTTCCTGGAGGCCCTCAAAAAAGGAGAAAGGTCGATAGTGGTAGAGGGGAGGACAGTGGACTTGTCTTTCTGGATAGAGAGACACGGCCTTGCTGCCTTCCAAAACCAAAGGGAGGGAGGGACTGTTTGGTCTCTCCCCACAGCCGGGCAGGGGCCGCAAAGGAGGAATGTGGTCCGTCTTAGGTGGGGGGGCAGTGAAGCTTGTCCACCTAGGAGCAAGGTGGTGGAGCTCCTCCTTAAGATGGGCTTCGGGGCGAATGACATCTTTGCCCTGATACATCCTTCGGCGTCCCGCTTCTTCAACGTCAGCTTTGTGCGGCCAGAGGGGCTTGAGCTCTTCTGCTCTAACTATGAGCTGGTGCAGGAAGAGCCCGGATGGCGAGACTTCGTTGCGCAAGCGGTGTCTCGCCAAAATTCCGTCAAGCGAGTGACTGTGGTCACTTGTAACGAGTCACTTGCCGGCGTGGACATTATGATGTGGCTTTCCCGATACGGGGAAGTCACCGAGGTCCCCAAAAAGAACAGGGACGAATTCGGCATCTGGTCGGGGGGCTGGACCTTCATGGTTAAACTGAAGGTTTCCGGCGGCACGGTCACCCACATCCCTTCCTCGGCGTTCCTGGGAAGGGACAGGATCCTGGTCTACCAGGGGCAACCGAAGGTCTGCCACAAGTGCGGCGACCCCACTCACTTCAGCGCTAGCTGCAAGGTACAGAAATGTGCCTTGTGTGGTGGGGTAGGTCATCTGGCCGCCTCGTGTAAAGACATTCGGTGTCACTTGTGTGGTGACCTAGGTCACCCTCTCAGCCGCTGCCCTCGCTCCTTTTTTAATGCCGCTGCAGGCCCGGCGGGAGGAGTCCGTGAGGGAGAAACCTCTGGCGGCGCTCCTGCAGCTGTGGCAGGTGGTGGCGGAGGGGAAGGGGCTGAGGGACCGGTGAGGAAGGGCAATGCCAAGGTGAGGGGCCCCGCGTATGTGCGGAGGCAAGAAAAACGCCATGGGGGTGGGGGGCAGGTGAAGTCTCGGGCAACCGGGTCGATGCCTGCTCCTCCCTCCAGGCCCGTGGCAAAAGCCTCTGAGGTCCTGAGGGAGAGTGTGGTGAGAGAGGAGATCAGGAGGATGGAGAGGGAGGATAAAGCGGCTGACTCGGACGGGTCCTCACAGTATGAAAGTGTTGATGAGGAGGTCCAGGAGCAGCCTACAGCAGCGGGTGGCAAAAGTAAACGTGCCAATCGTAACAAATCGGGGGGGAAGAAGGCTGGCAAGCCTTCAAAATCTCCCCCGCCCCCGACCACCAGGGTGCGCACGGAAGGGCCCGCTGACCCCCCTCTGATTGATCTCTCCAACCGGTTCAGCGTCCTCGGAGGCTCGGATGATGGGCCGCAAGACGAGGATGCTGGGCCGGGGGTACCACCGGAGGGTCCTTCGGGGGATGGTGGGGTCCGTCCCTCAGGGGGCAGTGTTCCTCCTGGGGGGGGGACAGACCTGGAACCCGGGGGCGAGGACACCGGGGGGGGTGGGATGGACACAACGGGAGCTTCCCTGAAAAGGAAGGTGTCCGACCCCTCCCCAGGTGGAGGTGATAGCAGTGGTAAGAAGTTGGCCATCCAACTTGATCACCCATGATGGCGGAACTCGCCCCGTTGACGCTGGCATCTATTAATGTTGCCAGCATAAAGTCAGATGCGGCTCGCTTCAAGGCCTTTGATTTTTTCTCCCGGATTGAGGCAGAAATGTTATTCTTGCAAGAGACCAGACTAACAGACATGGGGGCCATCTATAAAGCATGGAGGGAGTGGAGGTGCGGGCCCTCATACTGGTCTCTTGCAGCCGAGCCGTATAGCGGGGTGGCAGTCCTTTTTAAGACTGCAGCTGTTGAATGCCGACGGGTTACTGAGTTGGAAATGGGGAGGTGCCTGATCCTAGATGTCTTCATGAGGGGACAAGAGCTCCGGCTCATCAACATCTACGGCCCGCAGTCCAAGTGGGACCGCAAATGTCTCTTCCTGAGGATCAAGCCCTTTCTTTTTACGAGCCGGCAGGTGGTCTTCGGTGGGGACTTCAACACCATTACGAGGTCCCGTGACCGGGGGGGTCCCGGAGATCGCCTGGCTTATGATAGCGTCACGTTGAATAGCATAGCCAGTGAAGCTCGCCTGGTGGATGTCCACATCCGGCACACCCCAGGTCACGGAGGTTTCACCTACCATAGGGGTAGCTGTAGGTCTAGAATAGACAGGTTTTTTTTGAAGGAGGACGCCATCTTTTCTGCTGTGTCCGCCGTTGAGGTGGAGTTCTCCGATCACTGTCTAATTTTCTTTTCTCTGAATGTTGCAGAGACTCATCGGATGGGAAGAGGGCTGTGGAAGCTCAATTCGTCCCTGCTGGAAGAAGCGGAGGTGAGACAATCCTTCGAGGATTTTCTTCAGAGCCAGGTACCGCTGTTGGATCTCTGTAGTAGTAAGTCAGAGTGGTGGGAGATCTTCAAAAAGCGGGTGGCGGGGTTCTTCCGTCAGCTCTCGAGCCTCAGGAGTCTGAACAGGCACCGCTTGTACCAGGCCCTGGGGAGGAAACTCGAGAAGCTTGTCTCGACTGGAGGTGACCGTGAGGAAATCTCCAGAGTGAAATCTTTGCTCAAGAGGTGTCAGTATGATAGACACACATCTTTAGTTTTTGAGAGGGACTTCGGGAAGTACCGCTCACCCGACCCTTACAGAAACTGTAAGATGTCAGTGAATTGTAAGATGGTGACAGGACTGATCGACAGTACGGGGTCCCTGAACAGATCCAAATCAGGGATCCTGGAGGTGGTCAGATCCTTCTACTCACACCTCTTGGAAAAGAAGGATCTGGATCGGGACAGGATGTCGGCTTTCCTGGCTGAAACCGTCCCTGAGCCAGGGGGTGATCCCTCTCTTGGTGTTTTGGCAGAGGAAATCAGGGAAGAGGAAGTGAGACTGGCCATTGATGGGCTTCGGCCCAAGAAATCGCCAGGTCCGGATGGCTTAACATCCGAGTTCTATAAGACTTTTAGGGACTCCTTGGTCCCCCTCTTGACAGGGGTATTTAATGAGTGTCTCTCCTCGGGCACTCTTCCCGACTCAATGAGGAAGTCAGCCCTCATTATTCTGTCAAAGGGTAAGGATCTGTCCCGTATCGAGAATTGGCGTCCCATAGCGCTTCTCGATACGGACCGGAAGGTTCTGGCCAAGGTGCTGTTTAATCGGCTGGTGAAGTTTGCACCCCGGCTCCTTTCAGGGGCCCAGCATTGCTCTGTTCCGGGCTGCAGTACTTTTAGTGCTGTGCTCGGTGTCCGAGAGGCAGTGGAGCAGGGTAGGGCAGGTCACTGGAGGGGGTACTTGCTGTCATTAGATCAAGCGAAAGCCTTTGACCGGGTCAACCACGAGTACCTCTGGTCCGTCCTTTTGAGGTATGGTCTGCCTGGGAGGTTTGTAAAATGGTTAGAGATCTTGTACCAAGGGGCTGAGACTTTTCCGCTGGTGAACGGTTGGTCAGGCCGCCCTTTTGAGGTGGGTTCTGGGGTCCGTCAGGGCTGTCCGCTGAGCCCGCTTTTATACGTGTTCGCGATCGATCCCTTCCTAAGGAGGGTAGATCGTGGACCGTTGGCGGGAGTCGGGATGGACCAGGCGGGCTCTGGGTCCTCTCTGAGGGTGGTGGCGTATGCCGATGATGTTTCCCTTTTCGTGTCCTCGAGAAGGGAGGCGGATTGGGTCATGTCGGAGGTAGTGCGCTACTCGGAGGCATCCGGGTCCATGATCAACCGGGATAAGTGTGAAAGTCTCTGGCTGGGAGGGGGAGATCCCAGGTTTGATCTCCCGGACACCCTTCCAGGGCCCCAGGCCACCGCCAAAATTCTAGGCATCGAATTTGGCCCCGGGGATTACCCCCAGCAAAATTGGGAGGGCAGACTTAAGATCGCCGCCCAAAAGGTGGACCAATGGAAGGGTTGGTCTTTAACCCTGAGGGAAAGGGTTGCCCTGGCTAAAGGCTTTCTGCTACCTTTATTAATATACCTGGGCAGTGTGTGCATCTTGCCGGAACCTCTCTGGACACGGGTCTATTGCCTGTTCTTCCAATTGTTATGGGGGAATAGGCTTAACCTCATCAAGAGGGAGGTTACATACCGTACGAGGAGACTAGGCGGGTTGGGTATGGTCAACCCGGTGGTGTTTCTAGTAAACACCTTTCTTAAGACTAACATCTCCAACCTCTGGCTAGAGAGGGCTCCTCCGTGGGTAGTCTCCTGCAAGGGTTGGCTTTGGCCTTTCTTCCAGGAATGGGAGACAGGAGGGCAGGTGAAGGACCTACGCACACCTCATGGGCATCTCCCGGCTTACGCTACCCCGGTTCTGAAGGTGATCCGCCGGTGGGGTCTGGGAATGTGGGAAATCAGGACCATGTCGAGGCAGTGCCTTGAGAGGAGGGTCCTGTTGACCCATTTCCAGAAGCCCCTGGCCCTTAAGGATTGCCCAGGCCGGGATCTGGAAGTCGGGCTGGGGCTTTTAAATTCTAAGCGGATCCCCATGAAGTTTTGGGACTTGACCTGGCGCTGCTTCCACGGGAGGCTGTATGTAAAGGATAACTTGAAGTGCAGGAAATCCGATGATCGGGGTTGTCCCCGTGAGGAGTGTGGCGACGTGCTGGAAAGCATGGAGCACTTCCTGCTTCATTGTCCCTTTAATGCAGAGGTTTACAACAGGGTGGGTGCTTCCATACGTTGGCCGCGGCTGGCGTCCCTCTCCTACGCTGAGTGGGCCTATGGAGCGTTCAGATCCCTGGGTGGCCGGGACCCGTGCACTTTATTCCTAGTCAGTGTAGTGGTTAGGTTCTACACTTGGAATGCACGGTGCCTAGTTTCGACGCGGAAAAAAACCCTCCCGAGGGATGAGGTGGTAGGAAACATCTTGGGTGACCTGGTGAAGGTCCGTTCTTTGGAGTTCGAAAGGTTGGGTGTGAGGAAGGCTTTGGAGGGGCCTCTCCTTTTAGAAACGCACTCAAGGGAGAGCTAGCTCCGTGTGAATGAGGGTAGGGATAGCATAAGTTTCACTGGGTGTTAGGGACAGAATTAGGGGCAGATAGGGACAGGGAGGGACAGGCACTGAGGGACAGATAGAGAGTTAGTTATGATAAGTTAGGTAGAGTAGGGGCAGGTAGGGACAGATAGGGACAGTTTCTTTAGGGACAGAAGTAGGGACAGTCTTAGTTGTTGAGGGACAGGGTGAATGTGTTAGTGAGGGATGGGGCCTCCAGAACTCCTTTCCTGGTGTTGGGCTGGTGCATGTCACTTTAGCTTTTTGTTTTGGAAGCATGAAATTTAATGGATATTGGGCTTGCAGGCACCAAACTTGGGCCTGTGGCAAGGTTTTTGGAAATGTGGTTAATACTTATTGTTTGGGTAATATCACTGGTTATAGCAGGTCGTATCTTAGGTGTATAACAAGTGTAGTATGTGCTTTTTGTGTATCTGTACATGTATGCAGTATTGTATGTATGTCGTTAGGATGGTGCTTTTAAAAAAATGTATATATTATAGTTAGGAAAGGGGGAAGGGGTACAGTCAGGTTGGGTGGGGGTTTCTTGCGGGAGGGAGGGGGAAGTTTGGACCCTGGAATGGACCCTGAGAAATCAAGGGCCGAAGATCAGAAGGAAGATGGCCTGGGAACTACACCAAGGACCATGTGAAATATATAAGGAAATGTAGAGGCGGGCCATAAACTTTCCTGGACCCTGAGGTGCTGTTTTTTTTTTTCTGAGGCCATAAACTTTCATGGACCTAGGTGTGGAAAAGGCTACGAACTTGTGGACCTGTGGTGTGGGTGGTGGGAAAAAATAAATAAATAAAAAAAAAAATTAAAAAAATAAAATTAAAAAAAAAAAAAGGGAAAAAGGGGGGTGGTTTCTTGCTGTGTTGAGGGGAAGTAGTTGAGGGTCTGCCAAGATGGCTGTTTTTTCTGTTTAAGGCAGTGGGCCAGAAAAAGTGTTTACTTTCCTGTTTTAAATCCAGTATATAGGAATGAATGGGAGCATGAATGAAGGTGTGAATGGGGTTGAATGTGAAGGAATGGATTTTTGTTTGTTTTCTTTGTGTTTTTTTTTGGAGGTTCCTGCTGGGGGTCCCTCAGGCTGCAAAGCCTGGAGACACTGCACTATGTCCTTCAGAGATGGACTGTCGTAAGCTAGCATATTTGCACAAGTTTTTTTTTTTGTATGTCGGTGTGGTTTATTTTAGTTCATGTATCGTGGTTTTTGAGTTCTGGAATGTTGTTTTTGTCTGTCTTATGTATTGTGTTTTTGATATTTTTATAATAAAAGAGATACAGGATGTAACTCAGGATCAGTAATGTAATGTATGTACACAGTGACTGCACCAGCAGAATAGTGAGTGCAGCTCTGGAGTATAATACAGGATGTAACTCAGGATCAGTAATGTAATGTATGTACACAGTGACTGCACCAGCAGAATAGTGAGTGCAGCTCTGGAGTATAATACAGGATGTAACTCAGGATCAGTAATGTATGTACACAGTGACTGCACCCGCAGAATAGTGAGTGCAGCTCTGGAGTATAATACACGATGTAGCTCAGGATCAGTAATGTAATGTATGTACACAGTGACTGCACCAGCAGAATAGTGAGTGCAACTCTGGAGGATAATACAGGATGTAGCTCAGGATCAGTAATGTAATGTATGTACACAGTGACTGCACCAGCAGAATAGTGAGTGCAGCTCTGGAGTATAATACGGGATGTAACTCAGGATCAGTAATGTAATGTATGTACACAGTGACTCCACCAGCAGAATAGTGAGTGCAGCTCTGGAGGATAATACAGGATGTAACTCAGGATCAGTAATGTAATGTATGTACACAGTGACTGCGCCAGCAGAATAGTGAGTGCAGCTCTGGAGTATGATACAGGATGTAACTCAGGATCAGTAATGTAATGTATGTACACAGTGACTGCACCCGCAGAATAGTGAGTGCAGCTCTGGAGTATAATACAGGATGTAACTCAGGATCAGTAATGTAATGTATGTACACAGTGACTGCACCCGCAGAATAGTGAGTGCAGCTCTGGAGTATAATACAGGATGTAACTCAGGATCAGTAATGTAATGTATGTACACAGTGACTGCACCAGCAGAATAGTGAGTGCAGCTCTGGAGTATAATACAGGATGTAACTCAGGATCAGTAATGTAATGTATGTACACATTGACTGCACCAACAGAATAGTGAGTGCAGCTCTGGAGTATAATACGGGATGTAACTCAGGATCAGTAATGTAATGTATGTACACAGTGACTCCACCAGTAGAATAGTGAGTGCAGCTCTGGAGGATAATACAGGATGTAACTCAGGATCAGTAATGTAATGTATGTACACAGTGACTGCGCCAGCAGAATAGTGAGTGCAGCTCTGGAGTATGATACAGGATGTAACTCAGGATCAGTAATGTAATGTATGTACATAGTGACTGCACCCGCAGAATAGTGAGTGTAGCTCTGGACACGCCCAGGAAGAGGAGGAGCGTCGCAGCTGAGCGTCTGCAGGCTGGGATTTTGCTAAGCTCCTGGGAAGGGAGGTTTTTTTTTTTTCCTGCAAGGACTTTCCATCTGCCCCCTTCCCAGGAAAGAGGACTCTACCTGGGACTGAGCACGGGGGCTGTGCCCCTGCCTCCCACCCCCCGGCAAGTCAGCTGGGGGTGGGGGGCCTCATCCACCACCAGGAGGCCCAAGGCACAGCCAGCCAGTCCCAGGGATGGGGAAAAAGCGGACATCAGGGGGCCGCAAGGCTCCAGGGTCCGGGACCCCTGAAGTGAAGGCTTTGGCGGGCCCTTCCCCCAGAGGTGCAGCAGCCGGCAGAGGTGAGGCGGTGTCCCCCCTTAACATCTGGGGCTCCAAGGCTGCGGGAGAGTTGGCTACCACCTACGCCTCCCGCATCCATGCCCACCTCTCCGAATATGAGGAGGCCGGGAAGCAGCTGAGGAGACTTCGGGGGGAGTTGGAGGGAGCCAGGATAATATCTAAAAACAGGCTCCGTACCTCAAAGAAAGCGGAGGTCGCCGCCACAGTCCAGCGGCTGGAAGAGGAGATTCAGGCCCTGGAGGGCCGGCGAAGTGTCATCATGGCTGGCAGCAGCCCCTTCCAGGAGAAGCTGCGGAACGAGGATCGGTTCAGGGCCATGGCCGGTGGGTCTCCTGGGGGGTCAGGAGGCCCCACCCAGGTGGAAGAAAGTGAGGAGAAGGAAGAGCAAGATGGCGCCCACGCTACACCCGGGCCGCCTCCACCTGAAGACCTGACGGACACCAGCAGGAGTCAGGTAACATGCAGCGGGATAGCCCCTGAGCAATTGGCCCTCCCGCTGGACTCCAGTAACGCGGA
Organism: Dendrobates tinctorius; assembly: GCF_039654945.1. NCBI lineage: Eukaryota > Metazoa > Chordata > Amphibia > Anura > Dendrobatidae > Dendrobates > Dendrobates tinctorius. The sequence continues at coordinate 84,807,358 of NW_027361738.1, read as the reverse complement.
GGAAAGCAGGAGCGAGGGGGAGGATGGAGGGAGTGGGAGTAATACCGAGGGGGGCTGCCTCATCCTCAGGCAAGTGCAGCAGATGGAATCCCCATCACGGTTTGGCACGCTGTTGTTTGGGGATGAAGTCTGCCCGGAGGATGAGGCAACCGGGAGCAGGAGAAACAGGAGGCGCAGGCGTAAGGCCTCTGAAGGCGTGGAGGAACAACTGGTTTTTGCTCCTCTTCCCGGGGCCCCTCTGTCCCGCTGTGTGGAACCCGCTACCCACCCCGGCTCGGGCCCTGTGGTGGGTCCGCAGCGAGGGAGCAGGGAGAGAGATGACTGTTGTGACCTGACTGTCGCATCTGGTGACAGTTCAGACCAGGGCAGCGACATGGAGGTCGGTGCTGGTTGTGGTGTTGGTGGTGGTGTCCAGGCTCAGGCCTCGGTGGCAGGGGGGGCTGGCCTGGCACCAGGTAAAGTTGGTACAGCCAGGGCCGCACCTCCGGCGGCGAGTGCTGGGGCTTCTGGGCCCCCCACGTACGGATCCGCTAAGTCTGGATCACTAGTGGGGGTCCAGAAGTCTAGGAAGGGCGAGCAAAAAATCAAACAACAACTGAAGCGGCGCAGGGAGCTGGTCGCTCCCATGGCGGCGCCCGTGGTAAAAGCGGGGTCTCCGGCACGTCGACCCAATAGGGGGTCCGTGCGGGGGGCTCCGCCGCCACTGGGCGACGAGGGGGAGTGGCCGGCCCTGCCCGTGGCAAGTGGTGGGCACAGAGTGGCAGCGGTGGTCTGCGAGGGGGGCGGGGCCTCCCCGAGTGTTGCCCGGCCTGCAAAGGCTGTGGCATGCGGGGGGGCGTGTCCTCCTCGGCCGCTGTCCCGCTCGCTACGTCCGCGTCACCTGGGGGGGCGTGGCCTCGCAAGGAGTCACTTCTCTGCCCATGGTGGCCGTGATTGGCGGGGGGGCGTGGCCACGGCAGGCCCGCTGCCCTCTGTCCCACCCACCCTCCCAAGCAGTGCAAGCAAGCTGCCCCCAAAAGCTGGCGGGGGGTTGTCGGGGTCCCCAGCCCACCTACCTTCATCTGAGGGTGCGGGGACTCTGGCACCCCCTGGCAAGCCGGCAGAGGGAGTGAAGAAGGATGCAGGGCAGGGAGCTGTGCCAGAGGCCGTCCCTGCCCAGAGCAAGGAAAACAAAAGAAACTCTGAAAAAGAAAAAAAAATGGTGCTGGAAAAACCAAGAGCTGCTCCCAGGCACAGCCAGGGAAATGTGCAGTATGTTATCAGCGCTGAGGCATTTAAAGGGGCAGCAGCACTCTTGGCCAGTAAGGGCAATCATGGAGCACCTGGCCAGCTAGGGCCCCCAGCAGGTGGGAGGGAAAATTGCGGCAAAGGAACTGCTAATGCTGATGTAAATAAAAATGTAAATATAAATAAAATTGGTGCTGAGGAGTATGAGGAGTGCGTGAGTGAATGTGAGAGCGGGGTGACTGATATTTTTGAGGAGTTGTTTGTGGACGTGAATGGGGATGTGAGTGACATGGATGAGGGAGTGAATGTGGCTGAAAGTGCTGGAGTGAATGCTGGGAATAATAGAGTGAATGGGAGAGTGAGTGGGAGGACGAAGGAGGGTGCAGGCACAAGTGGTGGTAGGAGGGCTGGCCCATCTGCCCCCCCGGCCGTGAGACCCCAATGTAACTATGCGGGGGCCGCGGCTGGGGGGTCAGGGTGGTCCTGGGGGGTCTCCTCGCCTCCGGGCTCCAGGGACGGCGCTTTGCACCACCGTTTCCTGGAGGCCCTTAAAAGGGGAGAAAGGTCGGTAACAGTAGAGGGGAGGACAGTGGACCTGTCTTTCTGGATAGAGAGACACGGCCTTGCTGCCTTCCAAAATCAAAGGGAGGGAGGGACTGTTTGGTCTCTCCCCACAGCCGGGCAGGGGCCGCCAAGAAGGAATGTGGGGGGGGCAATGAAGCTTGTCCACCCAGGAGCAAGGTGGTGGAGCTCCTCCTAAAGATGGGCTTCGGGGCGAATGACATCTTTGCCCTGATACATCCTTCGGCGTCCCGCTTCTTTGATGTCAGTTTCGTGCGGCCAGAGGGGCTTGAGCTCTTCTGGTCGAACTACGAGCTGGTGCGAGAAGAGCCCGGATGGCGAGACTTCGTTGCGCAAGCGGTGTCTCGCCAAAATGCCGTCAAGCGAGTGACCGTGGTGACTTGTAACGAGTCGCTCGCAGGCGTGGACATAATGACGTGGCTTTCTCGTTACGGGGAAGTCACCGAGGTCCCAAAAAAGAACAGGGATGAATTTGGCATCTGGTCGGGGGGCTGGACCTTCATGGTAAAGCTGAAGGTTTCCGGCGGCACGGTCACCCACATCCCTTCCTCGGCGTTCTTGGGGAGGGACAGGATCCTGGTCTTCTACCAGGGGCAACCGAAGGTCTGCCACAAGTGCGGCGACCCCACCCACTTCAGCGCCAGCTGCAAGGTGCAGAAGTGTGCGTTGTGTGGTGGGGTAGGCCACCTGGCCGCCTTGTGCAAAGACATTCGGTGCCACCTGTGTGGTGACCTAGGTCACCCGCTCAGCCGCTGCCCTCGCTCTTTCTCCAATACCGCTGCAGGCCCGGTGGGGGGAAACCGTGAGGGGGTAACCTCTGGCGGTGCTTCTGCCATGGCAGGTGGTGGCGGAGGGGGAAGGGCTGAGGGGCCGGTGAGGAAGGGCAACGCTAAGGCAAGGGGCCCCGCGTATGAGCGGAGGCAAGAAAAACGCCATGGAGGCAAGGGGCAGGTGGAGCCTCGGGAAACTGGGGTGATGCCTGCCCCTCCCTCTAGGCCCGTGGCAAAAGCCTCTGAGGCCCTGGGAGAGAGTGCGGTGAGTGAGGAGATCAGGAGGATGGAGAGAGAGGAGAAAGCGGCTGACTCAGACGTCGTTATGAAAGTGTCGACGAGGATGTCAGGGGGCAGCCTACAGCATCAGGTGGCAAAAACAAGCGTGCCAACCGTAAATCGGGAGGGAAGAGGGCTGACAAGTCTTCAAAGTCCCCCCCGCCCCCGACCACAAGAGTGCATACGGAAGGGCCCGCTGACCCCCCTCTGATCAGACTCTCCAACCGGTTCAGCGCCCTCGGAGGTTCAGATGATGATCCGCAAGACGAGGGTGCTGGGCCGCGGGTAACACTAGAGGGTCCTTCGGGGAGTCCGTCCCTCAGGGGGCACTGTTCCTCCTGAGGGGGGGACAGGCCTGGAACCCGGGGGCGAGGACACTGGGGGGGGGAGGGATGGACACGTCGGGGGCTTCCCTAAAAAGGAAGGTGTCTGACCCTTCCCCAGGAGGAGGTGATAGCGGGGCAGGGAAGAAACTGGCCATCCAACTCGATCACCCATGATGGCTGAACTCGCCCCGTTGACGCTGGCATCCATTAATGTCGCCAGTATTAAGTCAGATGCGGCTCGCTTCACGGCCTTTGATTTTTTCTCCCGGATTGAGGCAGAAATTTTATTTTTGCAAGAGACCAGACTAACGGACATGGGGGCCATCTTTAAAGCACGGAGGGAGTGGAGGTGCGGGCCCTCATACTGGTCTCTTGCGGCTGAGCCATATAGCGGGGTGGCAGTCCTTTTTAAGACTGCAGATGTTGAATGCCGACGGGTTACTGAGTTGGAAATGGGGAGGTGCCTGATCCTAGATGTCTTCATGAGGGGACAAGAGCTCCGGCTCATTAATATCTACGGCCCACAGTCCAAGTGGGACCGTAAATGTCTCTTCCTGAGGATCAAGCCCTTTCTTTTTACGAGCCGACAGGTGGTCTTCGGTGGGGACTTCAACACCGTTACGAGGTCCTGTGACCGGGGGGGTCCCGGAGACCGCCTGGCTTATGACAGCGTCGCGCTTAATAGCATAGCTAGTGAAGCTCGCCTGGTGGATGTCCACATCCGGCACACCCCAGGCCACGGGGGTTTCACCTACCATAGGGGTAGCAGTAGGTCTAGAATAGACAGGTTTTTTTTGAAGGAGGACGCCATCTTTTCTGCTGTGTCCGCCGTTGAGGTGGAGTTCTCCGACCACTGTTTAATTTTCTTTTCTCTGAATGTTGCAGAGACTCCTCGGATGGGAAGAGGGCTGTGGAAGCTCAATTCGTCCCTGCTGGAAGAAGCGGAGGTGAGACAATCCTTCGAGGATTTTCTTCAGAGCCAGGTACCGCTGTTGGATCTCTGTAGTAGTAAGGCTGGTTTCACATTTGCGTTTTTTAGCGCTGGAAAAAAACGCACACCTGCGCATGCGTTTTTTCCCCTATATTTAACATGGGTGCGCATACCTGCGCACTGGTCAGCGCATGTATGCGATTTTCATGCGCTGCGTTTTTTTGGGGTGTGCGATTGGATTTTCCAGACGCAGCATGTTGCATTTTTTGGCCCTGCAAAAAAGCGCATGCGCACATATGCGCACGTTTTGCGCTAAAAATGGCCATTATAGCCTATGGATGCGCATATGTGCGCACTGGCATGCTCATGTATGCGTTTTTTTGCATATGCGTTTTTTTTTTTAAACCATGGAATTTAGGGGTTTGGGTTAGAGTTAGGGTTAGTTAAGGGGGTTTAGGGTTAGGGTTATGGTCAGGGTCAGGGTTAGGGTTAGGGTTAGGGTCAGGGTTAGGGTTAAGTATGGTTTTGTTAAGGATTAGGGTCATGGTTAGGGTCAGGATTAGGGTTAAGTATGGTTTTGTTAAGGGTTAGGGTCAGGGTTAGGGTTAGGGTTAGGGTCAGGGTTAGGGTCAGGATTAGGGTTAAGTATGGTTTTGTTAAGGATTAGGGTCAGGGTTAGGGTCAGGATTAGGGTTAAGTATGGTTTTGTTAAGGATTAGGGTCAGGGTTAGGGTTAGGGTTAGGGTTAGGGTCAGGGTTAGGGTTAGGGTTAGGGTCAGGGTTAGGGTCAGGATTAGGGTTAAGTATGGTTTTGTTAAGGATTAGGGTCAGGGTTAGGGTCAGGATTAGGGTTAAGTATGGTTTTGTTAAGGGTTAGGGTCAGGGTTAGGGTTAGGGTTAGGGTCAGGGTTAGGGTCAGGATTAGGGTTAGGGTTAGGGTTAGGGTCAGGGTTAGGGTTAAGTATGGTTTTGTTAAGGGTTAGGGTCAGGGTTAGGGTTAGGGTTAGGGTTAGGGTCAGGGTTAGGGTTAGGGTTAGGGTCAGGGTTAGGGTTAGGGTTAGTTAGGGTTTAGGGTTTGGGTTAGGGTTAAGTATGATTTGGTTAAGGGTTAGGGTCAGGGTTAGGGTTAGGGTTAGGGTCAGGGTTAGGGTTAGGGTTAGGGTTAGTTAGGGTTTAGGGTTTGGGTTAGGGTTAAGTATGATTTGGTTAAGGGTCAGGGTTAGGGTTAGGGTTAGGGTCAGGGTTAGGGTTAGGGTTAGGGTTAGGGTCAGGGTTAGGGTTAGTAAAGTCATGGTTTGGGTAGTGTGAGGGGCCACCTAAAAATGTTGGAAAAAAACGCAAACGCGGTAAAAACGCGCTAAAAACGCATACAAACGCATAAAAACGCTGCGTTTTTTTCATGCATGCTCATAAAAATGCTTGAAAAAAACGCAGCAGTTGTATGCTTACGTATGCGTTTTTTCAATGCGTTTTTTTGCGGGAAAAACGCGCTGCAAAAAAAAGCAAGTGTGAAACTAGCCTAAGTCAGAGTGGTGGGAGATCTTCAAAAAGCGGGTGGCGGGGTTCTTCCGTCAGCTCTCGAACCTCAGAAGTCTGAACAGGCACCGCTTGTATCAGGCTCTGGGGAGGAAACTCGAGCAGCTTGTCTCGACTGGAGGTGACCGTGAGGAAATCTCCAGAGTGAAATCTTTGCTCAAGAGGTGCCAGTATGACACACATCTTTAGTTTTTGAGAGGGACTTCGGGAAGTACCACTCGCCCGACCCTTACAGAAACTGTAAGATGTCAGTGAATTGTAAGATGGTGACAGGACTGATCGACAGTACGGGGTCCCTGAACAGATCCAAATCAGGGATCCTGGAGGTGGTCAGATCCTTCTACTCGCGCCTCTTGGAAAAGAAGGATCTGGATCGGGATAGGATGTCGGCTTTCCTGGCTGAAACCGTCCCTGAGCCAGGGGGTGATCCCTCTCTTGGTGTTTTGGCAGAAGAAATTAGGGAGGAGGAAGTGAGACTGGCCATTGATGGGCTTCGGCCCAAGAAATCGCCAGGTCCAGATGGCTTAACATCCGAGTTTTATAAGACTTTTAGGGACTCCTTGGTCCCCCTCTTGACAGGGGTCTTTAATGAGTGTCTATCCTCGGGCACTCTTCCCGACTCAATGAGGAAGTCAGCCCTAATTATTCTGTCAAAGGGTAAAGATCCGTCCCGTATCGAGAATTGGCGTCCCATAGCGCTTCTCGATACGGACCGGAAGGTTCTGGCCAAAGTGCTGTTTAATCGGCTGGTGAAGTTTGCACCCCGGCTCCTTTCAGGGGCCCAGCATTGCTCTGTTCCAGGCCGCAGTACTTTTAGTGCTGTGCTCGGTGTCCGGGAGGCAGTGGAGCAGGGTAGGGCAGGCCACTGGAAGGGGTACTTGCTGTCGTTAGACCAAGCGAAAGCCTTTGACCGGGTCAACCATGAGTACCTCTGGTCCGTCCTTTTGATGGTCTGCCTGGGAGGTTTGTAAAATGGTTAGAGATCTTGTACCAAGGGGCTGAGACTTTTCCGCTGGTGAACGGTTGGTCAGGTCGCCCTTTTGAGGTGGGTTCTGGGGTCCGTCAGGGCTGTCCGCTGAGCCCGCTTTTATACGTGTTCGCGATCGATCCCATCCTAAGGAGGGTAGATCGTGGACCGTTGGCGGGAGTCGGGATGGACCAGGCGGGCTCTGGGTCCTCTCTGAGGGTGGTGGCGTACGCCGATGATGTTTCCCTTTTCGTGTCCTCGAGGGGGGAGGCGGATTGGGTCATGTCAGAGGTAGTGCGCTACTCGGAGGCATCCGGGTCCATGATCAACCGGGATAAGTGTGAAAGTCTCTGGCTGGGAGGGGGAGATCCTAGTTTTGATCTTCCGGACACCCTTCCAGGGCCCCAGGCCACCGCCAAAATTCTAGGCATCGATTTTGGCCCCGGGGACTACCCCCAGCAAAATTGGGAGGGCAGACTTAAGATCGCTGCCCAAAAGGTGGACCAATGGAAGGGTTGGTCTTTGTCCCTAAGGGAAAGGGTTGCCCTGGCTAAAGGCTTTCTGCTTCCCTTGTTAATTTACCTAGGCAGCGTGTGCATCTTGCCAGAACCTCTCTGGACACGGGTCTATAGCCTGTTCTTCCAGCTGTTATGGGGGAATAGGCTCAACCTAATCAAGAGAGAGGTCACATACCGCACGAGGAGACTAGGTGGGTTGGGTATGGTCAACCCGGTAGTGTTCTTAGAGAACACCTTTCTTAAAGCCAACATTTCCAACCTCTGGCTAGAGAGGGCTCCTCCGTGGGTAGTCTCCTGCAAGGGTTGGCTTCGGCCCTTCTTCCAGAAATGGGAGACAGGAGGGCAAGTGAAGGACCTCCGCACACCTCATGGGCATCTCCTGGCTTACGCTACCCCGGTTCTGAAGGTGATCCGCCGGTGGGGTCTGGGAATGTGGGAAATCAGGACCATGTCGCGGCAATGCCTTGACAGGAGGGTTCTGTTGACCCATTTCCAGAAGCCCCTGGCCCTTAAGGATTGCCCAGGCTGGGATCTGGAGGTGGGGCTCGGGCTTTTAAATTCTAAGCGGATCCCCACGAAGTTTTGGGACTTGACCTGGCGCTGCTTCCACGGGAGGCTGTATGTAAAGGATAACCTGAAGTGCAGGAAATCCGATGATCGGGGTTGTCCCCGTGAGGAGTGTGGCGACGTGCTGGAAAGCATGGAGCACTTCCTGCTTCAGTGTCCCTTTAATACAGAGGTTTACAACAGGGTGGGTGCTTCCATACGTTGGCCGCGGCTGGCGTCCCTCTCCTATGCCGAGTGGGCCTATGGAGCGTTCAGAACTCTGGGTGGCCGAGACCGGGGCACTTTATTCCTAGTCAGTGTAGTGGTTAGGTTCTACATTTGGAATGCACGGTGCTTAGTTTCGACGCGGCAGAAAGCCCTCCCAAGGGAAGAGGTGGTTAGTAACATCCTGGGTGACCTGGTGAAGGTGCGTTCTTTGGAGTTCGAAAGGTTGGGTGTGAGGAGGGCCTCTTGGCTTTGGAGGGGCCTTTCCTTTTAAAAACGCACTCTAGGGAGAGCTAGATTTTGTGTGAATGTGGGTAGGGACAGCATAAGGTGGTGTGGGTGGTGAGGGACAGAAGTAGGGGCAGATAGGGACAGGAAGGGACAGGCACTGAGGGACAGATAGAGAGTTAGTTATGATAAGGTAGGTAGAGTAGGGGCAGGTAAGGACAGATAGGGACAGTTTCTTTAGGGACAGAAGTAGGGACAGTCTTAGTTGTTGAGGGACAGGGTGAATGTGTTAGTGAGGGATGGGGCCTCGAGAACTCCTTTTTTCTGGTGGTGGGCTACTGCATGGCACATCTAGATTTTTGTTTTGAGATAGAGAAATAATGGATATTGGGCTTGCAGGCACTGAACTTGGGCCTGTAAGTAAAGGTTTGTGGTGTGGTAATATTCGGTAAAGCAAATGATGTAATGACATTGCATTGTAATATTGTATTGTAAATATGTATTGTAGTATATGTAGTTATTCTTTTCCGTAGTCAGAGGTGCATGGGGGGCGTAGTGAGGTTGGGAGGGGGGTGAATGGGGGGGTGAGAGCGGAAAAAAAAAGTAAAAGGACCCTAAAACAAGGGGAAAGTGGCGAATGGATATAACATATACCATGGACCATGGAAATAATGGAAAATGGACCATTTTTGAGCACATCGGGGGCAAATGGGTGAGGGTTTTGCTTGTGGGCATAAACTTTCGTGCTCATCAGGCCTAGACGTGATAAGGCCATGGACATTTATGGACCTGTGGTGTGGGTGGTGGGAAAAATAATAAAAAAACGGAAAAAAAAAATATATGTTGAGGTGTTAAGCTGGTGTAGGTAATTTTGCCAAAAAAGAATTGGCTAGGTTTATTTAAGGCAGCATGGGCCAATAATATTATTTCTGTTTTCCTGTATATAGGTATGGGTGGAAGTGTGAATGGGGAGTGAAAAAGAGTGAATGGGGTGAAAGATTAAAAACTGTTTTTCATTATTTTATGGGAAAAGTTTTCTGTTGGAAAGTTCCTGCTGGGGGGGTCCCCTAAGCTGGAAAGCTTGGGGGCTATAACAAGTTGCGGTTTTGCACAAGCTTCTGTATGTCCTAAGTGTATGATTAATGTGTGTATTTTGGTTTATGTGTTTTCTTTTCTGGAATGTTGTGTTGTATTGTTTTTGATATTTTATAATAAAAGAGATACAGGATGTAACTCAGGATCAGTAATGTAATGTATGTACACAGTGACTGCACCAGCAGAATAGTGAGTGCGGCTCTGGAGTATAATACAGGATGTAACTCAGGATCAGTAATGTAATGTATGTACACAGTGACTGCACCAGCACAATAGTGAGTGCAGCTCTGGAGTATAATACAGGATGTAACTCAGGATCAGTAATGTAATGTATGTACACAGTGACTGCACCAGCAGAATAGTGAGTGCAGCTCTGGGGTATAATACACGATGTAACTCAGGATCAGTAATGTAATGTATGTACACAGTGACTGCACCAGCAGAATAGTGAGTGCAGCTCTGGAGTATAATACACGATGTAGCTCAGGATCAGTAATGTAATGTATGTACACAGTGACTGCACCAGCAGAATAGTGAGTGCAGCTCTGGAGTATAATACAGGATGTAACTCAGGATCAGTAATGTAATGTATGTACACAGTGACTGCACCAGCAGAATAGTGAGTGCAGCTCTGGAGTATAATACAGGATGTAACTCAGGATCAGTAATGTAATGTATGTACACAGTGACTGCACCAACAGAATAGTGAGTGCAGCTCTGGAGTATAACACAGGATGTGGGCCACGGCTTTGTGGTGTCTTTACAAGTATAATGATATATCACAGGGGGTTTATATGTAGCAGATTGTGCACCATTATAGCCTTGTAGAATATAAACATACAGATAATATATTACTCCTTGTACCCAGGGTGCGCTGTGTTATAAGGCGCCGTCCAGGTGTCACAGAGCTGCCACCATCAGTATTTGCCATGAGCAGTTGTACAATGGATTAACCTGACCCTAAACTACTACTAGTCTAATCTGACACCCTGGTGGTGCTGGATGCGGGTTTGTCCGGTGTTCACTGCACAGAGCTGTCAGTCCATTAATCTGCTGCCAGGCTGCGGCTCTTCTTCTCTTAAGACACTCCGTTACTCAGAACACAAAGCAACTTTTACCACTTTGAGCACTTTAGGAAGTTAATAGATTTTTCCCTGCGGCTCGAGCAGGAGATATTTCTTCAGGGTTGTCGGCAGAGGCAGCTGAGGGATGACGCGATGGCACTTCTTCCGTAAGACGGCACGGATGGCACACCTGGCCAGGTGCATGAGTGTCCTCGGAGAGTTACAGCAAACCTCAAAAAGGGATTCATAGAACGCGTGGTGTCTCTGGAAAACACAAGAGTCAGGATGGTACCGAGCAGAGAACATTGCAAAACATAACTGTAAGGATGCACAATGTACCTGGCACTGCGACACGACTGGTACCCAACACAGCCGGCAGCAAACTGTCATGTGCCTTGCCTGATCTGATTATTATTCTGCTCTGCGATCCATGGACCAAGCGTAAATTATGTGCAAAGTGCAAAAGCAACAGCAAGTGTAATATATAGTGGGCAATCGCTCAAGTAGCAATTCCACAATGTAATGATTTAATTACTGACAGCGGCAAAGTGCCATCCCATACACAGCTCTGAGCAGAGTGCCCTCTCATATACAGTACTGATCAGAGTGCCATCCCATATACAGCACTGAGCAGAGTGCCCTCACATATACAGCACTGAGCAGAGTGCCCTCTCATATACAGCACTGAGCAGAGTGCCCTCTCATATACAGCACTGAGCAGAGTGCCATCTCATATACAGCACTGAGCAGAGTGCCCTCTCATACACAGTACTGAGCAGAGTGCCATCCCATATACAGCACTGAGCAGAGTGCCATCTCATATACAGCACTGAGCAGAGTGCCCTCTCATATACAGCACTGAGCAGAGTGCCATCCCATATACAGCACTGAGCAGAGTACCCTCATATACAGCACTGAGCAGAGTGCCATCCCATATACAGCACTGAGCAGAGTGCCATCCCATATACAGCACTGAGCAGAGTGCCATCCCATATACAGCACTGAGCAGAGTGCCATCCCATATACAGCACTGAGCAGAGTGCCATCCCATATACAGCACTGAGCAGAGTGCCCTCATATACAGCACTGAGCAGAGTGCCCTCATATACAGCACTGAGCAGAGTGCCATCCCATATACAGCACAGAGCAGAGTGCCCTCATACACAGCACTGAGCAGAGTGCCATCCCATATACAGCACTAAGCAGAGTACCCTCTCATATACAGTACTGAGCAGAGTGCCCTCTTATATACAGCACTGAGCAGAGTGCCATCCCATATACACCACTGAGCAGAGTGCCATCCCATATACAGCACTGAGCAGAGTACCCTCTCATATACAGTACTGAGCAGAGTGCCATCTCATATACAGTACTGAGCAGAGTGCCATCCCATATACAGCACTGAGCAGAGTGCCCTCTCATATACAGCACTGAGCAGAGTGCCATTCCTTATACAGCACTGAGCAGAGTGCCCTCATACAGCACTGAGCAGTGTGCCCTCTCATATACAGTACTGAGCAGTGTGCCCTCTCATATACAGCACTGAGCAGAGTGCCCTCTCATATACAGCACTGAGCAGAGTGCCCTCTCATATACAGCACTGAACAGAGTGCCCTCTCATATACAGTGCTGAGCAGAGTGCCCTCTCATATACAGCACTGATCAGAGTACCCTCCATATACAGTGCTGAGCAGAGTGCCATCTCATATACAGTACTGAGCAGTGTGCCCTCTCATATACAGTGCTGAGCAGAGTGCCCTCTCATATACAGTGCTGAGCAGAGTGCCCTCTCATATACAGTGCTGAGCAGAGTGCCCTCTCATATACAGTGCTGAGCAGAGTGCCCTCTCATATACAGCACTGAGCAGAGTGCCCTCTCATATACAGCACTGAGCAGAGTGCCCTCTCATATACAGCACTGAGCAGAGTGCCATCTCATATACAGCACTGAGCAGAGTGCCCTCTCATACACAGTACTGAGCAGAGTGCCATCCCATATACAGCACTGAGCAGAGTGCCATCTCATATACAGCACTGAGCAGAGTGCCCTCTCATATACAGCACTGAGCAGAGTGCCATCCCATATACAGCACTGAGCAGAGTACCCTCATATACAGCACTGAGCAGAGTGCCATCCCATATACAGCACTGAGCAGAGTGCCATCCCATATACAGCACTGAGCAGAGTGCCATCCCATATACAGCACTGAGCAGAGTGCCATCCCATATACAGCACTGAGCAGAGTGCCATCCCATATACAGCACTGAGCAGAGTGCCCTCATATACAGCACTGAGCAGAGTGCCCTCATATACAGCACTGAGCAGAGTGCCATCCCATATACAGCACAGAGCAGAGTGCCCTCATACACAGCACTGAGCAGAGTGCCATCCCATATACAGCACTAAGCAGAGTACCCTCTCATATACAGTACTGAGCAGAGTGCCCTCTTATATACAGCACTGAGCAGAGTGCCATCCCATATACACCACTGAGCAGAGTGCCATCCCATATACAGCACTGAGCAGAGTACCCTCTCATATACAGTACTGAGCAGAGTGCCATCTCATATACAGTACTGAGCAGAGTGCCATCCCATATACAGCACTGAGCAGAGTGCCCTCTCATATACAGCACTGAGCAGAGTGCCATTCCTTATACAGCACTGAGCAGAGTGCCCTCATACAGCACTGAGCAGTGTGCCCTCTCATATACAGTACTGAGCAGTGTGCCCTCTCATATACAGCACTGAGCAGAGTGCCCTCTCATATACAGCACTGAGCAGAGTGCCCTCTCATATACAGCACTGAACAGAGTGCCCTCTCATATACAGTGCTGAGCAGAGTGCCCTCTCATATACAGCACTGATCAGAGTACCCTCCATATACAGTGCTGAGCAGAGTGCCATCTCATATACAGTACTGAGCAGTGTGCCCTCTCATATACAGTGCTGAGCAGAGTGCCCTCTCATATACAGTGCTGAGCAGAGTGCCCTCTCATATACAGTGCTGAGCAGAGTGCCCTCTCATATACAGTGCTGAGCAGAGTGCCCTCTCATATACAGCACTGAGCAGAGTGCCATCTCATATACAATACTGAGCAGTGTACCCTGTCATATACAGTACTGGGCAGAGTGCCCTCTCATATACAGTACTGAGCAGAGTGCCCTCTCATATACAGTACTGAGCAGTGTGCCCTCTCATATACAGCACTGAGCAGAGTGCCCTCTCATATACAGCACTGAGCAGAGTGCCCTCTCATATACAGCACTGAACAGAGTGCCCTCTCATATACAGTGCTGAGCAGAGTGCCCTCTCATATACAGCGCTGATCAGAGTACCCTCTCATATACAGTGCTGAGCAGAGTGCCATCTCATATACAGTACTGAGCAGTGTGCCCTCTCATATACAGTGCTGAGCAGAGTGCCCTCTCATATACAGTGCTGAGCAGAGTGCCCTCTCATATACAGTGCTGAGCAGAGTGCCCTCTCATATACAGTGCTGAGCAGAGTGCCCTCTCATATACAGCACTGAGCAGAGTGCCATCTCATATACAATACTGAGCAGTGTACCCTGTCATATACAGTACTGGGCAGAGTGCCCTCTCATATACAGTACTGAGCAGAGTGCCCTCTCATATACAGTGCTGAGCAGTGCCCTCTCATATACAGTACCGAGCAGAGTGCCCTGTCATATACAGCACTGAGCAGAGTGCCCTCATATACAGTACAGAGCAGAGTGCCCTCTCATATACAGTACTGAGCAGAGTGACCTCTCATATACAGCGCTGAGCAGAGTGCCCTCATATACAGCACTGAGCAGAGTGCCCTCATATACAGCACTGAGCAGAGTGCCCTCATATACAGCACTGAGCAGAGTGCCCTCCCATATACAGCACTGAGTAGAGTGCCCTCCCATATACAGCACTGAGCAGAGTGCCCTCTCATATACAGCACTGAGCAGAGCGCCCTCTCATATACAGCACTGAGCAGAGCGCCATCTCATATACAGCACTGAGCAGAGCGCCATCTCATATACAGCACTGAGCAGAGTGCCATCCCATATACAGCACTGAGCAGAGTGCCATCTCATATACAGCACTGAGCAGAGTGCCCTCATATACAGCACTGAGCAGAGTGCCCTCATATACAGCACTGAGCAGAGTGCCCTCATATACAGCACTGAGCAGAGTGCCCTCGCATATATAGTACTGAGCAGAGCGCCCTCTCATATACAGCACTGAGCAGAGTGCCATCTCATATACAGCACTGAGCAGAGTGCCCTCATATACAGCACTGAGCAGAGTGCCCTCATATACAGCACTGAGCAGAGTGCCCTCTCATATACAGCACTGAGCAGAGTGCCATCTCATATACAGCACTGAGCAGAGTGCCATCTCATATACAGCACTGAGCAGAGTGCCCTCATATACAGCACTGAGCAGAGTGCCCTCTCATATACAGCACTGAGCAGAGTGCCCTCTCATATACAGCACTGAGCAGAGTGCCATCTCATATACAGCACTGAGCAGAGTGCCCTCATATACAGCACTGAGCAGAGTGCCCTCTCATATACAGTACTGAGCAGAGTGACCTCTCATATACAGTGCTGAGCAGAGTGCCCTCCTATATACAGCACTGAGCAGAGTGCCCTCCTATAAACAGCACTGAGCAGAGTGCCCTCCCATATACAGCACTGAGCAGAGTGCCCTCTCATATACAGCACTGAGCAGAGTGCCATCTCATATACAGCACTGAGCAGAGCGCCCTCTCATATACAGCACTGAGCAGAGTGCCGTCTCATACACAGTACTGAGCAGAGTGCCATCTCATATACAGCACTGAGCAGAGTGCCATCCCATATACAGCACTGAGCAGAGTGCCCTCTCATATACAGCACTGAGCAGAGTGCCATCTCATATACAGCACTGAGCAGAGTGCCATCCCATATACAGCACTGAGCAGAGTGCCATCCCATATACAGCACTGAGCAGAGTGCCCTCCCATACACAGTACTGAGCAGAGTGCCCTCTCATATACAGCACTGAGCAGAGTGCCATCCCATACACAGTACTGAGCAGAGTGCCATCTCATATAGAGCACTGAGCAGAGTGCCCTCTCATATACAGCACTGAGCAGAGTGCCATTCCTTATACAGCACTGAGCAGAGTGCCCTCATATACAGCACTGAGCAGAGTGCCCTCATATACAGCACTGAGCAGAGTGCCCTCTCATATACAGCACTGAACAGAGTGCCCTCTCATATACAGTGCTGAGCAGAGTGCCCTCTAATAATAATAATAAATTTTATTTTTATAGCGCCGACATATTCCGCAGCACTTTACATTTCAGAGGGGATTTGTACAGACAATAGACATTACAGCATAACAATAATCACATACAGTAGATTATAACAAATACCAAGAGGAGTGAGGGCCCTGCTCGCAAGCTTACAGTCTATGAGGAAAGAGGTAGACACGAAAGGTGGGTGGTAACAGTTGCCCTGATTGTATGGACCAGCCATAGTGTTAAGTGTGTAACAGTACAGACACAGAGGGCTAATGGATGCATAAAGCATGTGGGAACATGATGCTGGGAACCTGGTTATGGTAAAACTTTTGGCTCTGCCACACAGGGATAGGTTAGGTTAATGTGTTGAGGCGATAGGCCAGTCTGAATAAATGCGTTTTCAGGACACGCTTAAAATTGTGGGGATTGGGGACTAATCGTATTGACCTGGGAAGTGCATTCCAAAGAATTGGCGCGGCACGTGTAAAGTCTTGGAGACGGGAGTGGGAGGTTCTGACTATTGAGGATACTAACCTCAGGTCATCAGCAGAACGGAGGGCGCGGGTAGGGTGGTATACTGAAACAAGGGAGGAGATGTAGGGTGGTGCTGAGCCATGGAGGGCTTTGTGGGTGAGGGTAATAAGTTTATACTGAATTCTGGAGTGGATGGGTAGCCAGTGTAATGACTGGCACAAGGTAGAGGCATCGGTGTAACGATTGGTGAGGAATATGATCCTGGCTGCAGCATTCAAGACAGATTGGAGAGGGGAGAGTTTGGTAAGAGGGAGACCGATTAGAAGAGAGTTACAATAGTCGAGACGAGAATGAATAAGAGAAACAGTAAGAGTTTTTGCAGAGTCAAAAGTAAGAAAAGGTCGAATTCTAGAAATGTTTTTGAGGTGCAGATGACAAGAGCGAGCCAGTGATCGAATGTGGGGGGCAAAGGAAAGCTCGGAGTCAAGTATGACCCCAAGACAGCGGGCATGTTGCTGGGGAGTAATAGTGGAACCACACACGGAAATGGCAATGTCGGGTATAGGTACATTAGTAGAGGGAGGAAACACCAGGAGTTCAGTCTTTGACAGGTTCAGTTTCAGATATAGTGAGGACATGATGTTAGACACAGCGTTTAGACAATCGCCAGTGTTTTCTAGAAAGGCTGGCGTGATGTCAGGAGAAGAAGCGTATAATTGGGTGTCATCAGCATAGAGATGGTACTGGAAACCAAATCTACTGATTGTTTGACCAATAGGGGCAGTGTACAAGGAGAAGAGGAGGGGGCCTAGAACCGATCCTTGAGGAACCCCAACAGTAAGGGGAAGGTGAGAGGAGGAGGAACCGGCAAAAGAAACAGTAAAGGAGCGGTCGGAGAGATAGGAGGAGAACCAGGAGAGAACGGTGTCCTTGAGGCCAATGGAGCGGAGCATAGTGAGGAGGAGCTGATGATCCACAGTGTCGAATGCTGCAGAGAGATCCAAGAGAATTAGCATGGAGTAGTGACCATTTGATTTAGCTGTTAGCAGATCATTAGAGACTTTAGTGAGGGCAGTTTCAGTGGAGTGTAAAGAGCGGAAACCGGATTGGAGAGGGTCAAGAACAGAGTTTTCTGAGAGATAGCGGATAAGACGGGAGTGGACCAGGCGTTCCAGGAGTTTAGAGATGAAGGGAAGATTAGAGACAGGTCTATAGTTAGCGGCACAGTTTTGGTCGAGGGATGGTTTTTTAAGTAGTGGATGTATGATGGCATGCTTAAATGAGGAGGGAAAAATACCAGAAGAGAGAGAGAGGTTAAATATTTTAGTTAGGTGAGGGGTGACAGCAGGGGAAAGGGACTGGAGGAGATGTGACGGAAATGGGTCACTGGTGCAAGTAGTTGGGCGAGAAGATGCAAGGAGCCTGCTTACTTCTTCTTCTGTGACTGGTTCAAAATCAGAGAGTGAGTTAGATGCAGTGGGGGAGGGAGGACAGTGCATGGTATGAGGGGATTTGGAGATAATTTCCTGTCGGATCTGGTCAATTTTTTCTTTGAAGTAATTGGCCAGATCGTCAGCTCGGAGCTCCGTGGTTGGGGCCCTCTCATATACAGCACTGATCAGAGTACCCTCTCATATACAGTGCTGAGCAGAGTGCCCTCTCATATACAGTGCTGAGCAGAGTGCCCTCTCATATACAGTGCTGAGCAGAGTGCCCTCTCATATACAGTGCTGAGCAGAGTGCCCTCTCATATACAGTGCTGAGCAGAGTGCCCTCTCATATACAGCACTGAGCAGAGTGCCATCTCATATACAGTACTGGGCAGAGTGCCCTCTCATATACAGTACTGAGCAGAGTGCCCTCTCATATACAGTACTGAGCAGAGTGCCCTCTCATATACAGTACCGAGCAGAGTGCCCTGTCATATACAGCACTGAGCAGAGTGCCCTGTCATATACAGTACAGAGCAGAGTGCCCTCTCATATACAGTACTGAGCAGAGTGACCTCTCATATACAGTGCTGAGCAGAGTGCCCTCATATACAGCACTGAGCAGAGTGCCCTCATATACAGCACTGAGCAGAGTGCCCTCATATACAGCACTGAGCAGAGTGCCCTCATATACAGCACTGAGCAGAGTGCCCTCATATACAGCACTGAGCAGAGTGCCCTCCCATATACAGCACTGAGCAGAGTGCCCTCCCATATACAGCACTGAGCAGAGTGCCCTCTCATATACAGCACTGAGCAGAGTGCCCTCTCATATACAGCACTGAGCAGAGTGCCCTCTCATATACAGCACTGAGCAGAGTGCCATCTCATATACAGTACTGAGCAGAGTGCCCTCCCATATACAGCACTGAGCAGAGTGCCCTCTCATATACAGCACTGAGCAGAGTGCCCTCTCATATACAGCACTGAGCAGAGTGCCCTCTCATATACAGCACTGAGCAGAGTGCGATCCCATATACAGCACTGAGCAGAGTGCCATCTCATATACAGCACTGAGCAGAGTGCCCTCATATACAGCACTGAGCAGAGTGCCCTCATATACAGCACTGAGCAGAGTGCCCTCATATACAGCACTGAGCAGAGTGCCCTCATATACAGCACTGAGCAGAGTGCCCTCTCATATATAGTACTGAGCAGAGCGCCCTCTCATATACAGCACTGAGCAGAGTGCCATCTCATATACAGTACTGAGCAGAGCGCCCTCTCATATACAGCACTGAGCAGAGTGCCATCTCATATACAGCACTGAGCAGAGTGCCATCTCATATACAGCACTGAGCAGAGTGCCATCTCATATACAGCACTGAGCAGAGTGCCATCTCATATACAGCACTGAGCAGAGTGCCCTCTCATATACAGCACTGAGCAGAGTGCCATCTCATATACAGTACTGAGCAGAGCGCCCTCTCATATACAGCACTGAGCAGAGTGCCATCTCATATACAGCACTGAGCAGAGTGCCCTCATATACAGCACTGAGCAGAGTGCCCTCTCATATACATTACTGAGCAGAGTGACCTCTCATATACAGTGCTGAGCAGAGTGCCCTCATATACAGCACTGAGCAGAGTGCCCTCCCATATACAGCACTGAGCAGAGTGCCCTCCCATATACAGCACTGAGCAGAGTGCCCTCCCATATACAGCACTGAGCAGAGTGCCCTCTCATATACAGCACTGAGCAGAGTGCCATCTCATATACAGCACTGAGCAGAGTGCCATCTCATATACAGCACTGAGCAGAGTGCCGTCTCATACACAGTACTGAGCAGAGTGCCATCTCATATACAGCACTGAGCAGAGTGCCCTCTCATATACAGCACTGAGCAGAGTGCCCTCTCATATACAGCACTGAGCAGAGTGCCATCCCATATACAGCACTGAGCAGTGTGCCCTCTCATATACAGCACTGAGCAGAGTGCCCTCTCATATACAGCACTGAGCAGAGTGCCATCCCATATACAGCACTGAGCAGTGTGCCCTCTCATATACAGCACTGAGCAGTGTGCCCTCTCATATACAGCACTGAGCAGAGCGCCCTCTCATATACAGCACTGAGCAGAGTGCCGTCTCATACACAGTACTGAGCAGAGTGCCCTCTCATATACAGCACTGAGCAGAGTGCCATCCCATATACAGCACTGAGCAGTGTGCCCTCTCATATACAGCACTGAGCAGAGTGCCATCTCATATACAGCACTGAGCAGAGTGCCCTCTCATATACAGCACTGAGCAGAGTGCCATCCCATATACAGCACTGAGCAGAGTGCCCTCTCATATACAGCACTGAGCAGAGTGCCATCCCATATACAGCACTGAGCAGTGTGCCCTCTCATATACAGCACTGAGCAGAGTGCCCTCTCATATACAGCACTGAGCAGAGTGCCATCCCATATACAGCACTGAGCAGTGTGCCCTCTCATATACAGCACTGAGCAGTGTGCCCTCTCATATACAGCACTGAGCAGAGTGCCGTCTCATACACAGTACTGAGCAGAGTGCCCTCATATACAGCACTGAGCAGAGTGCCCTCCCATATACAGCACTGAGCAGAGTGCCCTCCCATATACAGCACTGAGCAGAGTGCCCTCTCATATACAGCACTGAGCAGAGTGCCATCTCATATACAGCACTGAGCAGAGTGCCATCTCATATACAGCACTGAGCAGAGTGCCGTCTCATACACAGTACTGAGCAGAGTGCCATCTCATATACAGCACTGAGCAGAGTGCCCTCTCATATACAGCACTGAGCAGAGTGCCCTCTCATATACAGCACTGAGCAGAGTGCCATCCCATATACAGCACTGAGCAGTGTGCCCTCTCATATACAGCACTGAGCAGAGTGCCCTCTCATATACAGCACTGAGCAGAGTGCCATCCCATATACAGCACTGAGCAGTGTGCCCTCTCATATACAGCACTGAGCAGTGTGCCCTCTCATATACAGCACTGAGCAGAGCGCCCTCTCATATACAGCACTGAGCAGAGTGCCGTCTCATACACAGTACTGAGCAGAGTGCCCTCTCATATACAGCACTGAGCAGAGTGCCCTCTCATATACAGCACTGAGCAGAGTGCCCTCTCATATACAGCACTGAGCAGAGTGCCATCCCATATACAGCACTGAGCAGTGTGCCCTCTCATATACAGCACTGAGCAGAGTGCCCTCTCATATACAGCACTGAGCAGAGTGCCCTCTCATATACAGCACTGAGCAGAGTGCCATCCCATATACAGCACTGAGCAGAGTGCCCTCTCATATACAGCACTGAGCAGAGTGCCATCCCATATACAGCACTGAGCAGTGTGCCCTCTCATATACAGCACTGAGCAGAGTGCCCTCTCATATACAGCACTGAGCAGAGTGCCCTCTCATATACAGCACTGAGCAGAGTGCCATCCCATATACAGCACTGAGCAGTGTGCCCTCTCATATACAGCACTGAGCAGAGTGCCATCCCATATACAGCACTGAGCAGAGTGCCCTCTCATATACAGCACTGAGCAGAGTGCCATCCCATATACAGCACTGAGCAGTGTGCCCTCTCATATACAGCACTGAGCAGTGTGCCCTCTCATATACAGCACTGAGCAGAGCGCCCTCTCATATACAGCACTGAGCAGTGTGCCCTCTCATATACAGCACTGAGCAGTGTGCCCTCTCATATACAGCACTGAGCAGAGTGCCATCCCATATACAGCACTGAGCAGAGTGCCCTCTCATATACAGCACTGAGCAGTGTGCCCTCTCATATACAGCACTGAGCAGAGCGCCATCCCATATACAGCACTGAGCAGAGTGCCCTCTCATATACAGCACTGAGCAGAGTGCCATCCCATATACAGCACTGAGCAGTGTGCCCTCTCATATACAGCACTGAGCAGAGCGCCCTCTCATATACAGCACTGAGCAGTGTGCCCTCTCATATACAGCACTGAGCAGAGCGCCCTCTCATATACAGCACTGAGCAGTGTGCCCTCTCATATACAGCACTGAGCAGAGTGCCATCCCATATACAGCACTGAGCAGAGTGCCCTCTCATATACAGCACTGAGCAGAGTGCCATCCCATATACAGCACTGAGCAGTGTGCCCTCTCATATACAGCACTGAGCAGAGCGCCCTCTCATATACAGCACTGAGCCCTCTCATATACAGCACTGAGCAGAGTGCCATCTCATACAGCACTGAGCAGAGCGCCCTCTCATATACAGCACTGAGCAGTGTGCCCTCTCATATACAGCACTGAGCAGAGTGCCCTCTCATATACAGCACTGAGCAGAGCGCCCTCTCATATACAGCACTGAGCAGAGTGCCCTCTCATATACAGCACTGAGCAGTGTGCCCTCTCATATACAGCACTGAGCAGAGTGCCCTCTCATATACAGCACTGAGCAGAGTGCCCTCTCATATACAGCACTGAGCAGAGTGCCATCCCATATACAGCACTGAGCAGAGCGCCCTCTCATATACAGCACTGAGCAGAGCGCCCTCTCATATACAGCACTGAGCAGTGTGCCCTCTCATATACAGCACTGAGCAGAGTGCCCTCTCATATACAGCACTGAGCAGAGTGCCATCCCATATACAGCACTGAGCAGAGTGCCCTCTCATATACAGCACTGAGCAGAGTGCCATCCCATATACAGCACTGAGCAGTGTGCCCTCTCATATACAGCACTGAGCAGAGTGCCATCCCATATACAGCACTGAGCAGAGTGCCATCCCATATACAGCACTGAGCAGAGTGCCCTCTCATATACAGCACTGAGCAGAGTGCCATCCCATATACAGCACTGAGCAGTGTGCCCTCTCATATACAGCACTGAGCAGAGTGCCATCCCATATACAGCACTGAGCAGAGTGCCATCCCATATACAGCACTGAGCAGAGTGCCATCCCATATACAGCACTGAGCAGAGTGCCATCCCATATACAGCACTGAGCAGAGTGCCCTCTCATATACAGCACTGAGCAGAGTGCCATCCCATATACAGCACTGAGCAGAGTGCCATCCCATATACAGCACTGAGCAGAGTGCCCTCTCATATACAGCACTGAGCAGAGTGCCATCCCATATACAGCACTGAGCAGTGTGCCCTCTCATATACAGCACTGAGCAGAGTGCCATCCCATATACAGCACTGAGCAGTGTGCCCTCTCATATACAGCACTGAGCAGAGTGCCATCCCATATACAGCACTGAGCAGAGTGCCATCCCATATACAGCACTGAGCAGAGTGCCCTCTCATATACAGCACTGAGCAGAGTGCCATCTCATATACAGCACTGAGCAGAGTGCCATCCCATATACAGCACTGAGCAGAGTGCCCTCTCATATACAGCACTGAGCAGAGTGCCATCCCATATACAGCACTGAGCAGAGTGCCATCCCATATACAGCACTGAGCAGAGTGCCATCTCATACAGCACTGAGCAGAGTGCCATCCCATATACAGCACTGAGCAGAGTGCCATCCCATATACAGCACTGAGCAGAGTGCCCTCTCATATACAGCACTGAGCAGAGTGCCATCCCATATACAGCACTGAGCAGAGTGCCATCCCATATACAGCACTGAGCAGAGTGCCATCTCATACAGCACTGAGCAGAGTGCCATCCCATATACAGCACTGAGCAGAGTGCCATCCCATATACAGCACTGAGCAGAGTGCCCTCTCATATACAGCACTGAGCAGAGTGCCCTCTCATATACAGCACTGAGCAGATTGCCATCTCATATACAGCACTGAGCAGAGTGCCCTCTCATATACAGCACTGAGCAGAGTGCCCTCTCATACAGCACTGAGCAGAGTGCCCTCTCATATACAGCACTGAGCAGAGTGCCCTGTCATATACAGCACTGAGCAGAGTGCCCTCTCATATACATTATTAGAAGGGACCTCACATACTCAGTGCCATTGTAGCAGTCACCCTTAGAGGGAGTTCTCCGCATAGAAATAACAGCTGTTTCCATTTTTTTTGTTAAGTGCTCCCCCTTGTGGATTTTTATCATATAACCTCTATTTGGGCACCAACTTTAAAATGTTGAAAAAACAAAATAGTAGCTGCAATATAAAGGGGTATTCCTATTCTAAAGGGGCTTTCCTTGACATTATGAAATCTGCCTGACAGCAGGCACTGCTTTTACATACCATACATGCCAGCACCATATTTACAAGGGCTAAGTTCAGGTCGATAAACAAGCATGATCTTGTTTCCCGGCCTCTTTAGGGCATGTTCACACGTTCAGTAATCGGCAGCACTTTGGATGCAGCACCTGTCCCCTGCCTCCAAAGTGCTGGCTATTGAATGCAAGTGAATCCTCTGCGTTCACTGAACCGTGTGGAATCACCGCGTCAAATACATTGTACGCGAGTCTCTGCAAGAAAAATTGACATGCTGCAGTCTGGAAAGACGCACAGTATGTCTGTCTCAACGAGTGAGCCGAGGGTGCCAGTGCACAAATAGTCAGCATGGGATTTCTTAAAATCCCATCCACTATGCTGTAACATCTGGACGCTGTATACGTACACAGCGCTCAACCTGCCTTGTTTACTGACCGTGTGCACATACCCTTAGGCCGGGGTCACACTGGCGAGGAATACAGCCGAGTGAGAGGCGCTAAAACCACGCATTACACACGGACAAATGATTCTCTATGGGGTCCCTCGCACCAGCCGTATATTTCTCATCCGTATTCTACGGTCTGTGCCACTCGCAGCATGCAGCGATTGTCAGCGTAGTACGGCCGTAGTACGCCAATGCAAGTCTATGGGTGCGCAAAAAATACGGATTACACACGGACCACACATGTGACTTACGAGAAATACGCACCCGGTGTCTTTTAGCAAAGCCGGCAATTCAGTGCGCTATACAGTAAAATCACACTGACAGGTTTAATAAAGAAACGAAAGAATAGATATAGACACATAGAATACACATATATATATATATATATATGCATTCTATGTGTCTATATCTATTCTTTGGTTTCTTTTAGAAACCCTGTCATAGGGCTCCATTATATGTCGATTTTGCAAGGCTGCGAGAAAATCTTGCCATACGGATGCCATACGGATTACATACGGATGCTTACATGCGCAAAATACGCGACCACACCTTGATTACGGATGACATACGGATCACTGTTTAGGGGCCATTCATCCGTATTACGCATGTAGAATACTGACCGTATTTTGCGTCGGTTAGTGTGACCCCCGGCCTTACTCCGGCTGAGGAAGAATGATTGGTACAGCTAGTCCTCGATACAGTATAATGCAGATCCCATATAGTAAAATGCACTCCCCATGGTCCTTGATACAGTATAATGCAGCCCCCCGCATAGAGTATACTGCACGCCCCTTATACAGTATACTGCAGCCCCCTCAGAGTATAATGCAGCCCCCATCAGAGTCAGAGTATACTGCAGCCCCCCTCAGAGTATACTGCAGAGTGCAGCCCCACTCAGAGTATACTGCAGCCCCCTCATAGAGCATAATGCACCCTGCTCAGAATATAATGCAGCCCCCCACACAGTATAATCCAGCCCCCAGAGTATAAAGCAGCCCCTCACATACACAGTATAATTCAGCGCTCACACAGTCAAATGCAGCCCCCCCACACACATACGCAGACACAGTCACACACACTATAATGCATGCACATACACAGTGACACACACACACACACTATAATGCATACACACACAGTCACATGCCACTGACTGGGGTCCCCTGGTGAAGCGGGGGTCCTAGGCGGCTGCCTGGTCTGCCTGCCCCTAATGCCGGCCCTGAGGCCAGTGATTAGCTGCAGCGCTCCTATAAATGATGTATGGCATGCAACTGACTGCTGGACCAGTGGGATCTCCTGTAAGTTCAATGTACAAAATTGTCTAATTGATTATAATATGCAAAAAATTAGGGTATGTGTCAATAAACTGGGAACAGTCACTCATCATCTGCTCCTGTCCTCCGCATCTGTCACCTGCATTGCTCCTATTACCTCCAGGTCGTCTTCAGGAATGGCTTTAGTCCATCTGTCTGTCGCACTGATGTGTTCGTAGGCATTGACCATGACTTCCACGGCTCTCGGGTACGAGTGACATTCCTGTAAGACCTGAGGAATTGACATTATGTCAGTTAGATGGGAAAGTATATAACAATACACAATAAGTAGTCACCAGTCTGTGTGTGACCCCAAGACCCTCTGATCGGCCCCAGCACGGGGCTCCCTGGCATTTTATAACATGTCCACATATTGTGCCTGCCTAAACTTCAGGAAGATATGAAGCATAAAGTCCGTCCATTACTGGGCATCCATTATAGTGCCAGCAGAGTGCCCTCATAAATAGTGCTGTCAGGGTGAACCTCGATAAGCTGCTAGCAATGTACCCCTAATAAACAGTGCCAGAAATGTACCCCTAATAAAGAGTGCCAGAAACGTACCCCTAATAAAGAGTGCCAGAAACGTACCCCTAATAAACAGTGCCAGAAACGTACCCCTAATAAAGAGTGCCAGAAATGTACCCCTAATAAAGAGTGTCAGAAACGTACCCCTAATAAAGAGTGCCAGAAATGTACCCCTAATAAAGAGTGCCAGAAATGTACCCCTAATAAAGAGTGCCAGAAACGTACCCCTAATAAACAGTGCCAGAAACATACCCCTAATAAACAGTGCCAGAAACATACCCCTAATAAACAGTGCCAGAAACATACCCCTAATAAACAGTGCGAGAAAAGTACCCCTAATAAACAGTGCCAGAAACGTACCCCTAATAAACAGTGCCAGAAACATACCCCTAATAAACAGTGCCAGAAATGTACCCCTAATAAACAGTGCCAGAAACGTACCCCTAATAAAGAGTGCCAGAAATGTACCCCTAATAAACAGTGCCAGAAACGTACCCCTAATAAAGAGTGCCAGAAATGTACCCCTAATAAACAGTGCCAGAAACGTACCCCTAATAAAGAGTGCCAGAAACGTACCCCTAATAAAGAGTGCCAGAAATGTACCCCTAATAAAGAGTGCCAGAAACGTACCCCTAATAAAGAGTGCCAGAAATGTACCCCTAATAAAGAGTGCCAGAAACGTACCCCTAATAAAGAGTGCCAGAAATGTACCCCTAATAAAGAGTGCCAGAAACGTACCCCTAATAAACAGTGCCAGAAATGTACCCCTAATAAACAGTGCGAGAAAAGTACCCCTAATAAAGAGTGCCAGAAATGTACCCCTAATAAAGAGTGCCAGAAACGTACCCCTAATAAAGAGTGCCAGAAACGTACCCCTAATAAAGAGTGCCAGAAATGTACCCCTAATAAACAGTGCGAGAAAAGTACCCCTAATAAAGAGTGCCAGAAACGTACCCCTAATAAAGAGTGCCAGAAACGTACCCCTAATAAACAGTGCCAGAAACATACCCCTAATAAACAGTGCGAGAAAAGTACCCCTAATAGAGTGCCAGAAACGTACCCCTAATAAACAGTGCCAGAAACATACCCCTAATAAACAGTGTGAGAAAAGTACCCCTAATAAACAGTGCCAGAAACGTACCCCTAATAAAGAGTGCCAGAAATGAACCTCTAATAAAGAGTGCCAGAAACATACCCCTAATAAAGAGTGCCAGAAACGTACCCCTAATAAAGAGTGCCAGAAATGTACCCCTAATAAAGAGTGCCAGAAATGTACCCCTAATAAACAGTGCCAGAAACGTACCCCTAATAAAGAGTGCCAGAAACCTACCCCTAATAAAGAGTGCCAGAAATGTACCCCTAATAAACAGTGCCAGAAACGTACCCCTAATAAACAGTGCCAGAAATGTACCCCTAATAAAGAGTGCCAGAAACGTACCCCTAATAAAGAGTGCCAGAAACGTACCCCTAATAAACAGTGCAAGAAAAGTACCCCTAATAAACAGTGCCAGAAACATACCCCTAATAAAGAGTGCCAGAAACATACCCCTAATAAACAGTGCAAGAAACGTACCCCTAATAAAGAGTGCCAGAAATGTACCCCTAATAAAGAGTGCCAGAAACATACCCCTAATAAACAGTGCAAGAAAAGTACCCCTAATAAACAGTGCCAGAAACATACCCCTAATAAACAGTGCGAGAAAAGTACCCCTAATAAACAGTGCCAGAAACGTACCCCTAATAAAGAGTGCCAGAAACGTACCCCTAATAAAGAGTGCCAGAAACGTACCCCTAATAAACAGTGCAAGAAAAGTACCCCTAATAAACAGTGCCAGAAACGTACCCCTAATAAAGAGTGCCAGAAATGTACCCCTAATAAACAGTGCCAGAAACATACCCCTAATAAAACAGTGCCAGAAACGTACCCCTAATAAAGAGTGCCAGAAATGTACCCCTAATAAACAGTGCCAGAAACGTACCCCTAATAAACAGTGCCAGAAACGTACCCCTAATAACCAGTGTCAGAAATGTACCCCTAATAAACAGTGCGAGAAAAGTACCCCTAATAAAGAGTGCCAGAATCGTACCCCTAATAAACAGTGCCAGAAACGTACCCCTAATAAAGAGTGCCAGAAACGTACCCCTAATAAAGAGTGCCAGAAACGTACCCCTAATAAAGAGTGCCAGAAATGTACCCCTAATAAAGAGTGCCAGAAACGTACCCCTAATAAAGAGTGCCAGAAATGTACCCCTAATAAAGAGTGCCAGAAACGTACCCCTAATAAAGAGTGCCAGAAACATACCCCTAATAAACAGTGCGAGAAAAGTACCCCTAATAAAGAGTGCCAGAAACGTACCCCTAATAAAGAGTGCCAGAAACGTACCCCTAATAAACAGTGCCAGAAACATACCCCTAATAAACAGTGCGAGAAAAGTACCCCTAATAAAGAGTGCCAGAAACGTACCCCTAATAAACAGTGCCAGAAACATACCCCTAATAAACAGTGTGAGAAAAGTACCCCTAATAAACAGTGCCAGAAACGTACCCCTAATAAAGAGTGCCAGAAATGAACCCCTAATAAAGAGTGCCAGAAACATACCCCTAATAAAGAGTGCCAGAAACATACCCCTAATAAAGAGTGCCAGAAATGTACCCCTAATAAAGAGTGCCAGAAACGTACCCCTAATAAAGAGTGCCAGAAACGTACCCCTAATAAAGAGTGCCAGAAATGAACCCCTAATAAAGAGTGCCAGAAACGTACCCCTAATAAAGAGTGCCAGAAACGTACCCCTAATAAAGAGTGCCAGAAACGTACCCCTAATAAAGAGTGCCAGAAAAGTACCCCTAATAAACAGTGCC
Source organism: Dendrobates tinctorius (assembly GCF_039654945.1). Taxonomy (NCBI): domain Eukaryota; kingdom Metazoa; phylum Chordata; class Amphibia; order Anura; family Dendrobatidae; genus Dendrobates; species Dendrobates tinctorius. The sequence goes on along the minus strand of NW_027361738.1, from coordinate 84,778,520 downwards.
AGAAACATACCCCTAATAAACAGTGCGAGAAAAGTACCCCTAATAAACAGTGCCAGAAACGTACCCCTAATAAAGAGTGCCAGAAACGTACCCCTAATAAAGAGTGCCAGAAATGTACCCCTAATAAACAGTGCAAGAAAAGTACCCCTAATAAACAGTGCCAGAAACGTACCCCTAATAAAGAGTGCCAGAAACGTACCCCTAATAAAGAGTGCCAGAAACGTACCCCTAATAAACAGTGCAAGAAAAGTACCCCTAATAAACAGTGCCAGAAACATACCCCTAATAAAGAGTGCCAGAAACATACCCCTAATAAACAGTGCAAGAAACGTACCCCTAATAAAGAGTGCCAGAAATGTACCCCTAATAAAGAGTGCCAGAAACATACCCCTAATAAACAGTGCAAGAAAAGTACCCCTAATAAACAGTGCCAGAAACATACCCCTAATAAACAGTGCGAGAAAAGTACCCCTAATAAACAGTGCCAGAAACGTACCCCTAATAAAGAGTGCCAGAAACGTACCCCTAATAAAGAGTGCCAGAAACGTACCCCTAATAAACAGTGCAAGAAAAGTACCCCTAATAAACAGTGCCAGAAACGTACCCCTAATAAAGAGTGCCAGAAATGTACCCCTAATAAACAGTGCCAGAAACATACCCCTAATAAAACAGTGCCAGAAACGTACCCCTAATAAAGAGTGCCAGAAATGTACCCCTAATAAACAGTGCCAGAAACGTACCCCTAATAAACAGTGCCAGAAACGTACCCCTAATAACCAGTGTCAGAAATGTACCCCTAATAAACAGTGCGAGAAAAGTACCCCTAATAAAGAGTGCCAGAATCGTACCCCTAATAAACAGTGCCAGAAACGTACCCCTAATAAAGAGTGCCAGAAACGTACCCCTAATAAAGAGTGCCAGAAACGTACCCCTAATAAAGAGTGCCAGAAATGTACCCCTAATAAAGAGTTCCAGTGGAGTGCCCATTCATACAGTAAAGAGGGTCTCCTCATACAATGCCAGCAGAATACCCATTTATTACCCAGGTCAGCAGTGCTCCTCCTGTGGCCCCCGATAAACACTAATATGTCGTTCCAGCAGAATGCCCCTAATAAACATCACCAGTATTGACCCCTCGCTAAATGTGTCAGCAGTGTGACCCCTGGAAACCCGTGCCAGGTAGACCCCGCCATTACTATGTCCCTGGTCGTTCGCACAGATTTTCATCCATTGGAAGGAGTCAATGAATGTTTCCATTCACTAACAGCCAGCAGAGGTGTAGAGCAAATGAAGATAAAAAAATCTGTCAATATGGCCGATCACTCGCCTTATGGAACTGTGGTGGGTAGATCCGCGCCGCTCCATGGTTGAGTAGTAGCTGGTAGCAGATTTCAGGCTGAGCAGCGGCGCGGACAGATGTGACTTTCAGGACATACTGCTGGGGGCCACAACCATTAACGTCCATAAAGGTCGCGTGGGCGCCAGCCTCCAGGAACATGTGCATTAGGATGTGGTCGCAGTTCCATGCCGCCTTGTGGAGTGGCGCCTTGCGGTCAATATCTCTGGTGTTGACGTCGGCGTTGAAGTCCAGCAGCATCCTGCAGATCAGGTGGTGAATGCTGCTGTATTTCTGCTCCTTGATATTTAGCGCCCAGTAGGCGGCGGTAGAGAGCGGGGTCTCCAAGGTTGAGTTAAAGCTGTCCACGATCGCCCCGTGGTTCACGTAGAAAGCGATAAGTTCTGGTATCCCAATCCGGGCCGCTGTGTGTAGAGGCGTCTCCAGGGCGTTATCGTCACTCTGCAGGTTCACATCTGCCCCTAAAATACAATCACGAAAAAAAGACGAATTCATTGCGCCAAATTCATAATTTGGGGAGTTTTTTTAAGTTACTTTTCTTTTTTTTACCTTGTATTATTCGTTAACATATTTTGCGTCAAATTCTTCAAAACTTCACACGCGATTTTTGCTGAAATTTATTTTTTGCTTTAACCTTCTTGCAATTATTTTGTTACATGTTGCGCTAAAATGTCACAAAATTTGAGCCCAATTATTTTTACATACATAAACATTTTAAAAAAGGTCGAAAACATCTGGAAACCCCAAACCTCGTCCACAATGACGAGCAAAAGAAAAAAAACAAAAGGAGAACACGTATAAAACAAACGGGAAGGAAGTCACACAGTAAATGGGTTTACTGGTTTTGGAGAATTCCTTTCTCCTGAATGTAGTTTTTTTTAGCTTGACTTTACTCACCCACCCCTGGTCCAGTGCTGAGCCTCCGCCGCGACTCTGTTAATGTGTGCAGTGCTGACATCACATCGACAGCGCTGCAGACAATCGGTAAATTCAGCATCTCTTGCCATCAAGTCTTTCGGAGCCCAGTGATTAGCTGCAGCGCTGTTGACATTATGATGTTGGGTCGCCCTCCCAGCGCCGTGGGGTACTCGGTACCGGGCCGGTGTCAGGGGGATGTGTCACAGAAGCAGTAACCTGGTTCGTGGCCCTGGGCGCCCAAAAATCAATGGCAGTTTGTAATGTAGTTTAAGTGGAATAGTTCGTGACGCCACCTGTGGTGCTCTGCAAGGGAGGTGTTAGGCCGACGCTGCACGCAGATCCTCTGGGGCTGGTGGTGTGTTGCAGCATAGATGGTGCAGCTCCCCACAGGTGAAGCTGTAGCCCCAGGGCCGTGTAGTTGCAATGGATAAGGAGAAGTGCAGGCGGTGTAAATGATGGTACCCAGATGTAGCGGTGCTGAGCGGGCTGGCGCAAGAATGAATGGAGGACACCGGGGCTTGTAGTTCCAAAATTTACTCACAGTCTGCGGTACACAAGGGTGCCTGCCCCCGGGCCGTGTCCTCCGGGTCAGAGACTCAGTCAACCTCCAGGCAAGATGGAGCGCTCCCCTCCAACACTCCGCCAACATGTACCTTTCTGAACGACTCCTCTATAGCGCCTTAAAGTGTGAAGATCTCCTAGTACTGAGTTACACTGGAGTTCCTCCTGACTGATGTTCCCAAGAACTCTACTTGTACAGCAGACAGCTGTAGCCTGCTTCGGGGACTCCCTTCTCCGGAGTCCCGGCTCTCTATCCAGTTGCTGTTGTGCCCCAAGTCTTAGATAGGAGTAGTGCATTTACAGCCCACTACTCCACCGGTGTCTGCTGCAGAACCATAAGTGTCCATACAACCTCGGGGACCGGGCCCCGGCCTTGCGCTGAGAACCTATAGGCAGGATTCCTCTTCTAACCAACGTCCTCTCTGTTCTCCTTACTCCTTCGTTCCGTACTTGTCTTTCTCTCGCTTATGGAAGCTTAGGTTTCAGTTCTACGTCTTTCTCCTTCTGTTCCTTTCCCGTGCCAGGTGGCTCAGGTCACCGAGGCAGCTGCAGCACTCCTTCCTCCATCCCTTCTTCCAGGGATCCTCACTCCCGTCTGAGTGTCTTCCTACCCGACTGACCTGTCATCCTACACTTTCCCACTCTTTTATATATCTCAACTCCACCCACCTCCCAGCACATCCAGTGTTCCAAGCAGGGAACAACCAGAGGTGCTCTGCTACTCTCTAAGCACTGAGCCGCAATGTGGTTGTGCAGAACTACCCTGTTGTGCGTGGGGTGCGAGTGTTGGAGTGTGGAAAGGAGTTCCCCACCTTACCTGGACGGTGGGGCACTACACCTTAGGAGAAGGTGCAGTACCTCTGTGGCGACTGAGCCTCAGGGGCGCCACAATGTCAGCACGGTTTGTTTTTCTTAAACAAATTGCGACAGGGGTTTACAATTGTGAAAAGCCCATTTAAGATAAGTATAAAGTGCAACGGAAAAACATTTAAAAAAAAAACAAACTGAAACAGGAAAAAAGTGCAAATGTGTCACCTGCAGATTCAGATTTTCTTCCTTCCATACAGTCTGCTTCTGTGGCAATAAGCTGTAATCTGCAGCTGCATCCCCCTCCTCCCCTTCCTTCCTGGTCTTCAATTTACTATTTTACATCAGATACACATTTTAGTACCTGCAATACTTCTGCCAGGGAAAACAGAAGTGGGAACATGCTCCTACTTATGCTGATAGTGGGAATCCTGCTGCTGATACTAAGAGGGGAGAAGATCCTGCTGCTGCTTCTGCTGATACTAAGAGGGGAGAAGATCCTGCTGCTGCTGATACTAAGAGTGGAGAAGATCCTGCTGCTGCTGACACTAAGGGGAGAGGATCCTGCTGCTGATACTAAGAGGGGAGAGGATCCTGCTGCAGCTGATACTAAGAGGGTAGAAGGTCCTGCTGCTGCTGATACTAAGAGGGGAGAAGATTCTGCTGCTGCTGATACTAAGAGGGGAGAGGATCCTGCTGCTGCTGCTGAAACTAAGAGGGGAGAAGATCCTGCTGCTGCTGAAACTAAGAGAGAAGATCCTGCTGCTGCTGAAACTAAGAGGGGAGAGGATCCTGCTGCTGCTGAAACTAAGAGGGGAGAAGATCCTGCTGCTGCTTAAAAAAAAGAGAGGAGAAAACCCTCCAGCTGCTGCTGAAACTAAGAGGGGAGAAGATCCTGCTGCTGAAACTAAGAGGGGAGAAGATCCTGCTGCTGCTGAAACTAAGAGGGGAGAGGATCCTGCTGCTGCTGGTACTAAGAGGGGAGAGGATCCTGCTGCTGCTGATGCTAAGAGGGGAGAGGATCCTGCTGCTGCTGATGCTAAGAGGGGAGAGGATCCTGCTGCTGCTGATGCTAAGAGGGGAGAGGATCCTGCTGCTGCTGATGCTAAGAGGGGAGAGGATCCTGCTGCTGCTGATACTAAGAGGGGAGAGGATCCTGCTGCTGCTGATACTAAGAGGGGAGAGGATCCTGCTGCTGCTGATACTAAGAGGGGAGAGGATCCTGCTGCTGCTGATACTAAGAGGGAAGAGGATCCTCCTGCTGCTGATACTACTGGAGAAAAGGGGAATCCTACCACTTCTATCGATGCTGATACTACCACTACTGGGGGATAGTGACTGTCACTTCTAGGGGTCTGTGGCTGTTGGCGATTTGGGGGATGATGATTGTCATAGCTTTAGGAGGTACAGTATGTGACCCTCACTGTTATGAGAAGAGTCAAATTAATTTTTTCCCCTTAGGAGATAATTGCAATTTGCACACATTATAATAAAGTTTAGCCATCCTGGGTGTAGACTAGACAATCCTCTGTGAGCTAAACTCACCAGAAGCACAAAGCTGTCCCTCAGCTCTCCTGTTTGTTACAATGTATCAGTGCATGTAACAGGCTGTGCAGCTCACAGAGCATTGTCTACACTGGAAACAATTATAACAAACCTTCATCTGTGAGGGTTTTTTTTTTAACCCCTGGATACAAAGAAAAATACCTTTACTCACTGAACAGAAAGCAGACATCTTAAATATGGAGAACAATTAATGTGCAAAGTAATATGAAAAGCTGTAGATCTCCTAATAAGCAGCGATTATTCTTCTGTACCTGGAAACCAAAAACGTTTCCCTTACCGCTCCAGACGAGCTCCTTGGCGCACCTGAGGGACTCCCTGGTTCTGCAGTAATGTAGCGGCGTATGCCCACTGACCGAGAAGGGGTTGAGCTTGGCGCCATGGGCGATCAGGATCTTGACACAATCCAGGTTGGCCACGACGCAGGCAACATGTAACGGGGTCTTTCCGTTCGGTTTGCTGTTGATGGAAGCATTATGTCCCAGGAGAACCAGCAGGCTTTCCAGATGTCCCAGCATGACCGTAATGTGCAGTCCCGTCGCCCATGAAGAGGCCAACTTAAAACTTGGCAACCAGTGACCTAAGGGATAAAGAAGAGCATCAGTATCTGCTTTGGGGACAGAAAGGATGTAATTGTCCAAAAACATCTCCACCCTTGTCCATAGCCTGTAGCTATCTGTATTAGTGCAACTGATAGGAAACTGAGCTGCAATACCAGCTATGACCATCGACAATAATGGCGCTGTTTTTTATTTTTTATAAAATTGCAAATTTTTTCGGAGTTTACATTGTGGATCATCTTAGATGAGATGGAAGATAGATTTATTATGGTTGCAGTTTAGTGATTACATTATACTGCCATACATCCCTGATCTGCATAACTTCTGCTCATAAAGGGCAAAAATATACAGTATATCGAGAAATTACTACGGTATATATCAAACATTTCTAAAATACGGCACGTCTGCCTTTGAACAGAATTTCACACTGCAGAGCTGTATTCACAATTGTGCTGATTATTATTGGAAACAGTGTACACAACCCTGTTAAAATACCAGGTAAAAAAAAATCCTACCAAGAAGAATCATTTCAGAACTTTTAACACCCTTAGTGTCACCCACCATAATTGGTGAAATTCAATTGAAAAAAAAAAATAATAATTTTGAAGCGGAAAATAAAAATGATAAAACTAAAACAATGTGGTTGCATATGTGTGAACACCCTAATTGGTGATGTGGTTGGGTTCAGAATAAGGCCTGTTTCACCCTTCCGTTTGTCTCCATCAGTCAAGATCCGCTGTTTTGCAAAAAAAAACGGATCCCCAATTTTTCTTGGCGGATCCGTTTTTTTCCCCATAGACTTGCATTACCGGCGGATCTTGACAGATAGCCATCCGTTTTTTTGTGGATCCGCCAAGATTTTGGCGTCCGCTGACAAGACTGGATGGACAATGCAACGTTTTTCTGGCTGGCCGGATCGGCACTTTACACTGCGCATGCCCAGCAGAATCGCCTTTGCAGTAAATTTAACCCTAAATCCCGATCTGGCGGCTGAGAAAAAATTCTCTCTCGAGACAGCGGTTCCTTTAAATTTCTTCATTCACCGGATCCGTAAAAAAAATGGTCCGGTGGCACATGTTGATGTCCGTACACTGGCGAAACTGTTTTCCGCCATTTTGGCGGATTACAACTGACAGAAAAACCTGATGTCTGAAACAGACCTAAAACCATCTCATTTACACTCATGTTACATAGCGGTCAGCGCACGGCCGCCATCGTGTACAGCAATTTTCATTACTCCAATATAAAGTTTTTACTTTTCTAGGAGGATTTTCCTGACATTTTTTTGTTGGATTTTACAGTAAAAGCGATGGCCTGTAAACAGCTGACAACACAGCAAAGGAATCTCATTGTTGAAAGTTAAGTCAGGAGAAGGGTAGAAAAAAAATTCTTAACCCCTTCACTAAAAAACCTCAGACAAAAATATACAAGGGGCCCAAAAAATTCAACTGAAAACCAAGAGAGCACACAATTGGTGAACCCCTAAAATATAACCTTTAATTCAATATTTAAAAATATGTTTTTAAAACGACTGGGTGATACCGGGTATTCCAACAGTGCCAAAAAATTGACACACAAGAGAAATTAGTATCAAAGGAAGGGGGAAACCTCCCGCTAATAGACCCTAATATGTCCCTTCCTGGCCGCGGAGGTTGGCACCCTAATTGTTGACGATGTGGTGCCCCCGCTCAACGTCGGTAGCCCTAGATAGCCTTAATCACCCTAACAAAACAAAAAAAGGGATACAAAGAAAAACCACACACATACAAATACACCCGACAAAAAAACCCCTAAAGGGTAGACATAAATATGTCTTCATAGGAGAAAAAGTGCTGGAGTGCTGTAAACTTATCTCGTAGTAAAAAAGACTCAAAAATGAACAAAATGCAGCTCAAATCACTTATCTCGTAGTAAACAATGCATATGCTGCAAAAAAATATATATAGTCCGTGCAGCTCATCAATCTTATCTCATAGTAAAAAATACGTGCTGCAAAAGGACAGACCATATAACAATAGCAATACCTAAAAAACGTCTACAATGTAACGCAAACCAGCCTAAACAGGCTGAATAAACCCCAGCATTAACAGCAACATTTCCTCCAAGTAATTGCAGATCAACAATGCAAAAAAATCAATCTGTATAAATAGGACCTAATAGCCCATCAGAAATTCATTGCAATCAGCATAAATAGTATTCAATGGCAAAACAAACACCTAAAAAAACAGGGGCCATAGAGAACAAGGTAAAGCTCATTTGCAATGCAAAGTTGGTCCGTCAGTCAAAACATTACAAAAGTGAATACTTATCAGCCATTGATGTGCCCAGAGCGCCCGACGCGTTTCCCCCTTCTGGTCATTGAGGGTTCATCAGGGGAAGAGTCATTGTGGTCTCATCCCCCACCGGCCAAAAGAACAATGCAGAGTGCGGCGTGTCCTGTACCTGAGACGCCGTCATTTGAAGACTCCCGCGGCCCGTGTACAACGTCATATCCGGTCACGTGATGCAAGGTGAAAGGAGCGCAACCTGCGATCCACACGGCGGAAGTACGTCAGAAAGGAGGCGGTTCCTACGCCACAATGCTCCTAGTCACGTGTCAGACCTCAGGTGGAAAACAGATGCGCTCCACAGAGCGGAAATACCTCAAGAGAGGGGCGGTTACTACACCATACTGATCTCAGTAACATGTCAGCCCCAAGGTGGAGCACAAATGCGTTCCACAGGGCGGAAGCGCCTCAGACTAGAGTGACATACATATAAACGTCCTGTGAAGAGAACAATGGAATAAAAAATATAACCAACCAAAAAATAAATACCAGGTGGAACAATAAAATACATAGTCAATCCAATTGGAAGTTGATACATGAAGACCAAAGCAAAAAACATCGCATCACAGGGCAAAAAGACAAATTCTTATACGAATAAATACATACACCCCGCCCTCCACAGAACACAGCTATGCACCCAAAACCCTAACAAATAATGTCTACCAATGCTTGGCAAAATTGCCAGTACTCAAAAAATAGAGACATAACATACAGTATATAAAAGTAGACTAGAGTATATCAGGAACCCAAATTAAAGATAACTCACAAAATTCAATTGCTCATTTAGGCCACTAGGGCTCTGTGATTCTAATCAGAAGATCCAGCGTGTTTCACGCTGTAAAATCCTCCTGTCCCAGTCTCCCTGTCTAACTGTGGGTTGAACTATCTCAATAACACGAAAGGAAATTTTTGTCTCATCCCCCCCATGTATCAATTTAACATGGTGGGCTAAGGGAGTATCTCTATTATGCCTGATGTCCCCCAGGTGTTCACCAATACGAATATGTAGTTCCCTCTTAGTTTTACCTACATAGTCAAGAGGGCAGGTACAGGTAGACAAATAGACAACCCCTGTGGTCTTACAGTTTGCAAAGCAGTTCATACTGTATGTTCTTTTTGTATGTGCACTAGTGAAAACTCTTGATGGGCATATCAATTTACAAAAACTGTAATGGCCACATCTGAACGTACCAACGGACCTGTTTTGCAACCAAGTCCCTTCCTTCTTTACTTGGTCAAGATGACTTTTAACCACCTGATCCTTGATTGATCTCCCCCTCCTGTAGGTAACAGGGGTAATCACATCACAAATATCCCGATCAGTTCTTAAAATTGATCAATATTTTTTAAGGATCTCCATAACCTTCCCTGATTGATCATCAAAACGTACCAATAAGTCTGGTCAAGTCGTTAGGGTTCTCCCTTTCTCTAGGAACCAATAGAGATGACCTCCTTGCTTGTTTAGCCATATTGTAGGCAGGTTCAAGGACTTTTACAGGATAACCCCTGTTTCTAAACCTACCCCACAAATCCCTTGATTGTGCCTCAAAATCACCCCACTCAGAACAGTTCCTCCTAACACGCAGGAACTGTCCCCTGGGGATACCACGTTTTAGTGGAGGGGGATGGTGGCTCTCCCATCTTAAAAGGCTGTTTGTCGAAGTGGGTTTACAGTATAAACATGCTCTCAAGAAGCCATTCTTGGAAATAGAGATATTAATATCCAAAAACGTAATGCAGTCGCCCCCCCCACTTCATATGTAAAAAACAACCCCATTTGATTGTTATTGAGGGAGTCAACAAAGGAACCAAAGGATTTTCTACTACCTGCCCCAAGGACGAGGATGTCGTCGATATAACATCCCCAGAATAAAATCCTAGGGGACCAGACGACATCCTCGTCCTTAAAGACAGTCGTGTCCTCCCACCAGCCCAGGAGCAAATTAGCGTACGTGGGGGCACAGGGGCTCCCCATCGCAGTGCCCCTGAGCTGGTGGAAGTATTTGCCATTAAAGAGAAAGTAATTATGGCAGAGTACATATTCAAGCAATTCAAGCACAAACTCATTGTGTGCTCCCAAATGTACTCCCCTACCCTTCAGGAAATACTCCACAGCTTTCAATCCTTCCGTATGTTTAATGCTGCTGTATAAAGCTTCCACATCAATCGATGCTAGTATAGTACCTGGATCAACAGATACCCCTTCCAATTTGTTCAGGAGATCCATTGTATCCCTAAGGTAAGACGGAAGGGTCAACACAAACGGTCTTAATATTTTTTCTAGGTATACACGCGAATTTTGGCATAAAGCATCAATCCCGGAGACTATCGGTCTCCCCTTAAGGGGACTGATGCCCTTGTGTATTTTGGGCAAGGCGTAGAATGTCGCAACTGTAGGGCATTTAGGCAACAGAAAATTAAATTCATTCTTCGAAATAAGTCTAGAGCCAAGAGCATGCTTCAAAATTTTTGATAGTCCAAGACTGTACTCCTTGGTTGGATCAAGCTTAAGTACCTCATACGTTAGTTGGTCAGTCAAAAGAGATAGACACATTTCAATATATCTATCCCTATCTAGAATCACAGTGTTGCCCCCCCCTTGTCAGAGGGCTTCACTATAATCTGTTTGTTGTTACTAAGTCCCTCAAGCGCTTTTCTCTCACGATACGGGAGATTTGGTAGTGTATGTTCCACTCTCGGATCAATTCTCCGAATTTCATCTGAAACCAACTGTAAAAATATATCAATACTCCCCCCCTCACTAATGGGGGGCATTTTGGTACTTTTTGGCTTTAGATTCGAGAAGGGACCTTCCCCCATTTCTCGTTGTCCCTCCTCTGCTAGATCCGCCAATAGGAGCACGTCAGGAAGTTCATCAATTGAAATGCCAAGCTGCAAGCACTTGGCTTTGTCATTCAACCCCTCTGGGGTTTATTCAGCCTGTTTAGGCTGGTTTGCGTTACATTGTAGACTTTTTTTAGGTATCGCTATTGTTATATGGTCTGTCCTTTTGCAGCACGTATTTTTTACTATGAGATAAGATTGATGAGCTGCACGGACTATATATAGTTTTTCGCAGCATATGCATTGTTTACTACGAGATAAGTGATTTGAGCTGCATTTTGTTCATTTTTGAGTCTTTTTTACTACGAGATAAGTTTACAGCACTCCAGCACTTTTTCTCCAATGAAGACATATTTATGTCTACCCATTAGGGGTTTTTTTGTCGGGTGTATTTGTATGTGTGTGGTTTTTCTTTGTATCCCTTTTTTTGTTTTGTTAGGGAGAGTAAGGGTATCTAGGGCTACCGACATTGAGCGGGGGCGCCACATCGTCAACAATTAGGGTGCCAACCTCCGCGGCCAGGAAGGGACATATTAGGGTCTATTAGCGGGAGGTTCCCCCCTTCCTTTGATACTAATTTCTCTTGTGTGTCAATTTTTTGGCACTGTTGGAATACCCGGTATCACCCAGTCTTTTTGAGAACATATTTTTAAATACTGAATTAAAGGTTATATTTTAGGGGTTCAACAATTGTGTACTCTCTTGGTTTTCAGTTAAACCCTTCACTACCAAGGGTGGTTTGCACGTTAACTCCCGGGCCAATTTTTACAATTCTGACCACTGTCCCTTTATGAGGTCATAACTCTGAAACGCTTTCATGGATCCCGGTGATTCTGACATATTGTACTTCATGTTAGTGGTAAAATTTCATTCAAGTAACTTGTGTTTATTTGTGAAAAAAACAGAAATTTGGCAAAAATTTTGAAAATTTCGCAATTTTCCAACTTTGAATTTTTATGCCCTTAAATCACAGAGATACGGCACACAAAAAACTTAATAAGTAACATTTCCCACATGTTTACTTTACATCAGCACAATTTTGGAGCCAACATTTTTTTTTTGTTAGGAAGTTACAAGGGTATAAGGGTTAAAAGTTGACCAGCGATTTCTCATTTTTGCAACACCATTTTATTTTTACGGACCACATCACATTTGAAGCCACTTTGAGGGGTCTATAGGATAGAAAATACCCAAAAGTGACACCATTCTAAAAACTGCACCCCTTAAGGTGCTCAAAACCACATTCAAGAAGTTTATTAACCCTTCAGGTGCTTCACAGGAATTTTTTGAATATTTTAAAAAAAATGAACATTTAACTTTTTTTCACAAAAAAAATAATTCAGATTCTATTTTTTTTATTTTACCAAGGGTAACAGGAGAAATTGGACTGCAAAAGTTATTGTGCAGTTTGTCCTGAGTACGCTGATACCTGATATGTGGGGGGGAACCACTGTTTCGGTGCATGCCAGAGCTCAGAAGGGAAGGAGCGCCGTTTGACTTTTTCAATGCAAAATTGGCTGGAATTCAGATCGGATGCCATGTCACGTTTGGAGAGCCCCTGATGTACCTAAACAGTGGAAACCTCTCACAAGTGACCCCATTTTGGAAACTAGACCCCCCAAGGAACTTATCTAGATATGTGGTGAGAACTTTGAACAAACAAGGGCTTCACAGAAGATTATAACGTACAGCGGTACAATTAAAAAATCATATTTTTTCCACAAAAATGATCTTTTCACCCCCAATTTTTATTTTCCCAAAGGTAACAGGACCCTAAAAGTTATTGTGAAATTTGTCCTGAGTACGCTGATACCCCATATGTGGGTGTAAACGACTATTTGGGCGCATGGCAGAGCTCGGAAGGGAAGCAGCGCCATTTGACTTTTTTGGCTGGAATTGAGATCGGACACCATGTCGCGTTTGGAAAGCCCCTGATGTACCAAAACAGTGGAAACCCCCCACAAATGACACCATTTTGGAAACTAGACCCCCTGAGGAACTTATCTAGATGTGTGGTGAGCACTTTGAACCCCCAAGGGCTTCACAGAAGTTTATAATGCCCGGGTGTGAAAATAAAAAATCATATTTTTTTCCACAAAAATGATATTTTTGCCCCCAATTTTTTATTTTCCTAAGGGTAACAGGAGAAACTGGACCCCAAAAGTTGTTTTGCAATTTGTCCTGAGTAGGCTGATACCCTACATGTGGGGGTAAAACACTGTTTGGGCGCATGGCAGAGCTTGGAAGGGAAGGAGCACCATTTGACTTTTTCAACGCAGAATTGGCTGGAATTGAGATCAGACGCAATGTTGCATTTGGAGAGCACCTGATGTGCCCAAACAGTGGAAACCCCCTAATGCCAACACACCCCTAACCCTAATCTCAGCCCTAACCCTAGCCCTAACCCTAATCTCAGCCCTAACCCTAGCCCTAATGGGAAAATGGAAATAAATACATTTTTTTTATTATTTTTCCCTAACTAAGGGGGTGATAACGGGGGGTTTGATTTACTATTTATGGCGGTTTTTATGTTTGGCGGCTGTCACACGCTAAAAGACGCTTTTTATTGTAAAAATAGTTTTTGCATCACCACATATTGAGAGCTATAATTTTTCCATATTTTGACCCACCGACTCATGTGAGGTCTTATTTTTTGCGGGACGAGTTGACGTTTTTATTGGTACCATTTTCGGGCACGTAACATCTTTTGATCGCTTTTTATTCCGATTTTTGGGACGCAGAATGAACAAAAACCAGCATTTCATGAATTTCTTTTGGGGGGTGCGTTTACACCGTTCCGCGTGCGGTAAAATTGATAAAGCAGTTTTATTCTTCGGGTCGGTACGGTTACTGCAATACCTGATTTATGTCATTTTTTTATGTTTTGGCGCTTTAATGCAATGAAAACAATTTTATATAAAAAATAATTATTTTTGCATCGCTTTATTCTGCGAGCTCTAACTTTTTCATTTTTTCACTGATGATGTTGTGTGGCAGCTCATTTTTTGCGGGACAAGATGACGTTTTCAGCGGTACCATGGATATTTATATGCGTCTTTTTGATCGCGCGTTATTGCACTTTTTGTTCGGCAGTATGATAATAAATCATTATTTTTTGCTTCGTTTTTTATTTTTATTTTTTTAAGGGGTTCACTAATGGGACAGTTTTATAGGGCGGGTCGTTACGGACGCGATGATACCAAATATGTGTACTTTTATTGTTTGTTTTTTTTATTTCCAAAAAATGAATTTATTAGGGAATATTTTTTTTTTTTTAATTTATTTAGCGATTTTTTTAAAAATTATTTTTACACTTTTTTTTTAACTTTATTACATTGTCCCAGGTGGGACATCACTGTCCTGTGACAGATCGCTGATCTGCCACATCACAGACCACTGTGACAGATCAGCAATCTGTCACAGGCACTACACAGGCTTCCTCCTTGCCTGCGCTTTGCAGGCACGAGGAAGCCAGCTCCCTGCAGGCCCCTGAAGGTCCCCGCCGCCATATTGGATCCGGGGACCTGCAGGGAAAGAGACCCCCGCAGCAGCGCTGCACATTGCGCTGCTGTGGGGGGATCAGGGAAGCATGGAGGGAGCCCCCTCCCTGCAGATGCTTCCCTTTAACCCCCGGTACACCGCGATCGTGTCAGGGGTTAATGTGTCGGCGGCGGTCTGTGACCGCCCCTGACACACATTGTGCCGGGTGTCAGCTGTGATAATCAGCTGACACCCGGCCGCGATCAGGGGCGCTCACCACGTGGGCGCCGCTGATCGCTATGACGTAATATTCCGTCCATGGGAATTAGGTCCCATGTCACATGGATGGAATATTACGTCCATTGTAGGAAAGGGGTTAAGCCATTAGTTCTACCACGTAACACTGTAAAGATTTCATCAAGAAGTGGCTTATATTTAGCACAACACTGACATATATCCTAAGTCATATTACAAGACTCGTTAAAGGGTCGATTGTGACTTGTAGGATCGCTACTACCAATAGGTGGCGCTGTAGAGCAAAAGTCCTCTTTCTTTCTGAAGAGGCAATTTGCATGCCTAGAACTGGACATCCATCAGAAAATTGATGAAAAGACAAGAAGAAGCTTGGTGCAAGATGCTGCCGAGAGGCCTAAAGGAACATCAAAGGAGTGGCGAGGATTTCTGGCAAGTCTTGGTTATGTACTGCATGTGACAAAAATCTCCAGTATTCTTCATATATCTGGCCTGTGGGGTAGGGTGACAAGATGGAAGCCTTTTCTTACAGCAAAAACCATCCATGCACGGCAATGTTTTGCCAAAACCCTCCTTCAAGTCTTCCAAAATCAAGTGGGAAAACGTGTTATGTCTGATCAGACCAAAGTTGAGGGTTTTTTTTACCATAAAGTCCTAAAGGTGCAAACCCAACACTGTGCATCACCAAAAGAACACCATACATACAGTGAGGCATGGTGGAGGCAGCATTGTGATTTGAGGCTGTTTTTCCAGCAGCTGGAACTGGGGCTTTAATCAAAGTGGAGGGAATTATGAACATTTCTAAATATCTGTCAATTTTGCAACAAAACCTTCAGGCCTCAGCTAAATAGCTGAAGATGAAGATGATTTTCACATTTCAGCACAACACCAACTCTAAGTGACCTTCAAATCACCAAAAGAATGACTTCCCCAGAAGAAGAGAAAAGTTTTGGAATGGTCCAGCCAGAGCCCAGACCTGAATCCAAGTGTCAATCTGTAGGAAGAAGAAGGACGATGTAGGTAGAATTAGGAAGACAAAGGAGATGCCCCCGTAATTTGACAGATGTGGCGCTACTGCAAGGAGGAGCGGGCAAAGAAGGCCAATTCTAGATGCGATGTGCTGATAGACTCTGAGCCAAAAAGACTGAATGCTGTCATAAATTCAAAGGGGACTTCAATAAAGTATTAGTATAAGGGTGTGCAGATTTATGGAACCAAATTGTTTTAGTTCTTTATTTTTACTTTTCCACCTGGAAAGAAGATTTAAGTTTTTTTCAATTGAAATGTACAGATGAAGGGTGACATTAAAAGTGGAAAAAAGTTTTGAAATGTTTCTTCTTGGTAGGATTTATTTTTTTTACATGGTAAAAGCTTGGCATTTCTAAAGTAGTGCGTAGACTTTTTATTTCTACTTTAAATGCACAGTGACTCCTCCAGCAGAATAGCGAGTGCAGCTCTGGAGTATAAAACATACATTGGTTTTCTTTAAAAACAAAGCTTATGTTTTATTTTTGCCTGCTTTGATCATGTTTCTCTTGTCTTTACTAGAAGTATCAGGTGATGAAACTTTAGGCAGTGATCCATTTGAAATTGGACTGGGAACGTCCTGGGTGATGTAATACATCATACATCTGCTCATACATCTGCTGAGTCATCCATAGTACAAGTACCCCAGGGGTATAGCTTTAGTCGGACCCCTCTACCACTTAAGAAGACCCCCCCAGTATTTTACATGGTAGTTGGGAGTCTCTGATGCAGATTTTGCATTGGAGCCCAGGAGCAATCCATTACACCTCCAGTATACCCCTTACCTATAAAGCCATTAGACCCATCTGTCATTATTTTGACTTTTCCATCTACTTCACACATGATGCACTTTTTGCTGATTTTCTACCTGATTTGTAGGAAGCCAGGACCAAGCCTAAATCATCCACCTCGAACACGGTGTCCACATCTATCTTCCCCTCGTTCAGTATATTCTCCACTGTCACGTAGTCATTGACCTGGAGAGCGTGGAGAAAGGTCTCCTTCAGCAGCTGGTTTTCCAGGGTGCGGGTACATCTCCGTCCGGGCTCTGTGTCCATGTCGGCTGTCCTCTGTGTGAGTGTCAGTAAACATGTCCTCTACCTAGGAGAAGCTAAAGTCACAGACATGGCCCGGCTTCAGTAACTCTATCACCCGGCCATTGCCGCCCGGACTATTTATACACTGCGACTTGTAAACTTTGAAGGAACTAATTTTAGATGACACTGAACGTCTTCCGATCATTCTTCAGGACCCATGATGGTTTTCTCAGGTGACCCTCTGAGACACAGGCCAGCATATAGCCTGTAGGCCATATTGTGCGGAGCGTGACGTAAAGATCCTGAGCCACAATGCAAAATCTGTAATAGGCCCGCAGCTGCTATGTGTCAGTTACCATATATAAAACCCATGGCTTCTTATGGGGCTGAGGAGACTTTTGGCTACAATGGGCTTCAAGTCCTACACCACAAATAACCAAGCCTCTGGTACTTCGTATATAAGCAGGATACACTGTGTCCAGATAAACACTGAAGTGCCCATGGTTATGATAGGTGATTTGCTGTGTCATTTTCATTTTTCTTTTAGGGTGTATTTTGTATTCTTTTTCAGCTTGTAATATAGAGACATTACTTTACATTAAATTGAAAAAATAATAACCAAAATTTGCAAAATTAATAAATAAAATTATGCTATTGTTTACCATAAATATGTTCTCCAAGAATGTAATAAAATAGCCCTCGTCATATAATTCAAACGGTAAATTGTCATAGTCATGTGTCAGGGTGGGCCCCAGCCTGAACTACACAGCTCCTCAAACCTGTGTCTCAACTGACAGAGCATCTGTATTGTAAGCACATGCACCTCCATGAGGAAATAAATCTTATCTTCGGCTGACTCCACACGGAGGACTGAGGCCGGAGAAAAAAATCCTTTGTGCCCTGTCAGCCAAGCAGATTTATTTATTCTTATGGCACAGCTCATCTACAATAGAGTCGTGTCAGTCCACTCAGTTCAAGTGCATTGACATGTCGCTAATGCACTTCTAGACTGATTTGCATATGGCTTCTAAATTAGATTTCTCGTGACTTGTACATCAGACCTCTACAACAAAAAGGAATAATTTGTATTGGGGGGGGGGGGGACAAGTGCTTCCACAGCCATTCCACTACCTCCATATGTAAACATGTGCAGACAGGCTATTACTTTGCTAAGCTTATTGAACAGGTTGTACCAATTCCGGAGATGCATCACATGAGGTTTTTTTTTAATGCTTTCTGACATTTTTTATAAGGGCCAAGATTAACTCATAAAGACTGAGGCTACAATCACTATTGAAAGGGGCATTAGAACAGCTGACAACTGTGAAACTCGATCCTATGAAATGTGCGTCGGGGCCACTGACACACACAGGCGCAAAGCACTTTATGGGTAAACACTTGACACTTTATACATGATGTTGCTGCTATGTTATTCACGGATTATCCATGCTATCTGACTTCATCTCCTCTGAGTCACTGGACCCTACACATCTCATGCATTTGGTTCTCATTTGCAGTAAGGTGCCATCTAGTGGTCATTTTAGATTACTATTTTGACATCATATAAATGGATTCTTTTTTTTTTCTGTGGTTTGTTACTTGTTATCAGCCATCTATGATACTAAGGTGTAAATACTTTTTGTTTGCTACCCATGTACTTAAAACATTTATGCATCTACCGTGTTGTCACATATTTTTATGCCCTCATCATTTGGCCTGCTATTTATTTTTATGATTACTCAATGTATTGTTGCCTATTTACAATTACTTTTGATTTTCACAATAACATCGGATTTTTGCACTTATCTTGAGGTTCATACACTCCATTTTTTGCATTCGTGTTCTTTGCGCTGTAAGGCAGCCGATAAATCACGTCCGGCACAGGTTTCTCAACATAAACTCAGTCCATTCAGTTTATTATGCAGCATAAACCAAACAGCAATAGAAAGTTCATATCAAATCAGCATAGCGTCCATGACATTGCTCCCCTCTGTTAACCCTGTGGTCACACAGGCTTTGTTATCTCCGGTACACAGGCTCTCTAGCCTCACAGTTACATCCCCTGTTCTGGTTACCTCATGGCTGCTTCTCAGTGCAGATGTTCATTCCTCCTCCTGGGAACTCTCAGACATGTGCAGCCATGATACACAGTGTCTCCACATGCACTCAGGAAGGCAGACACATCTTCCTGCACGAGACCTTCCATACGGACCAACCGGGTCCAAGCATTCACTCATGTGACCTACCCTGGCCACCTTATATGGTCCGTAGCCATACCCACCGGATCACATGGCTATGACCTCATCACAGGTCCTTCAACCACTCATATACTTTATTACACATTATTTACACATACTTTATTATGGCGTTTCAGACACCCGCCCCTAGGTGGGTTTGTAGGTGATTGATCCCACCCGATACCACCCATCTCATCAATCACCTGAAGGCTTCTCCCTAACACATTGAAACAAAAGTTCAGCTCTGCTGATCAGCACATAATCAAGCCTTCATCCCAAGGCCACTCACCTTGGGATACATAGCGGTCATTTAGTACCCTGCTCCTGTTACTACTCTGGACATGGCTATCCGTCCATCCTGGGACAACCACACAGCGCCCCCTAGCTCTGTTCAAGCTTGTGGGGTTGAACACACGACATCACCCAGGGATCTCGAGACCGGGCACCCATGTCACCTTTCCCAACAGGTCGAGAGAACCATCTCCGTCTGTTTTGTCTGTCATATGGCCTCATCTCTATGTTAGGCCTCCTACGCCCCCAGCGGTCAGAATATCGGTCTTGGGTTTTGGCCTTTTAGTCACAGTCTGTCTGCATCATCAGACATTGTTTAATCACCACACTTTCTCTGTCTGTTCCGGTCTTCGACTTTTCCTTCCCCGACCGGCTCTCCCGGTTGGTGCGGTCATACGTCTCCCTTACAGCTACGCCAACTGTCCGGTCTAAGTCTGACCCATTGAATATCTGCTCAGAGCTATGCTTTCTCAGATTCGTCCTGCCAGTCGAACTGCCACTTGCCATGTCACTTCTTGGTCGGCCCCTTCGGGTCTTCACCTCTTGGGTTGAAGGCGGCCGCCACCTGATGTTCCTCACCTCTTTTATCTGCAGTCGTTCCAGCCTCAACTGCTCAATCTCTCGCAGGTACAACACTCGATACTCCAAGAGCATCCGAACGTTTCTCAGGCTTTCCATGGAGCCAACCACAATGATGGGAACCATGGCCTCCTCACCCGACACTTGGACTTCATCATCCGGAGGGATCCTCACCCTCGCTACACTGGAGATATTTACAAGGTCTTGCATTACCTTCCCGAATTTTCCAAGGACTCTCCCAATCAGACCTTTGGGTACGGGAATTATATCTTCTCCCAAGCCCAGCCGTTTCTTCGCTTCCCTTGCTATCTAGGCGTCGAGCAGCTTTCATATTACTCCGCCTGAACAACTGTTTGGCGAGAAGACATTGCAGATGCATGTTTTTCAGTACAGCTACCCGCTTTGCTTTGTCTTCCCTGGCTGATATTATCACCAACTGCTGAGTCTCAGATGCCCAGTGCACCTTACACGCTTTGACCGCCTCTTTGAAAGCCTCATGCACACCTTCCTCAGCACATGCTTTTAGCATGTCTTCGGGTGCGTCAATCACAGACTTGAAGGTCGTGGTCTTGCTTTCTTCCTGGACAGAAGGCTCTGGGTTTACCACGGACACTTCCCTCACTACAGTTGTCCTGACCGGGTGAATATCTTCTTCAGCCCTTGGCTCCAACTCTTCATGACATTCAGCCTCTTCACGACCTGTTGACAAGATGGGTACTGCCAGTTCCGCCTTGTTATCACTCGCGCTCGGCCGCTGTACGTCTTCGTCCAACTTCTTCTCCCGCAGAAAACCTCTTACAGTTTCTTTGAGCTCCAAAACTTCTTTCTTGAGCTCCTCGACCCTGTGCTTGGCCATTTGTCTCAGGATTCTTTCTCGTTTGACATGTTCTTCCACTGTCTCTTTTATCAGCTGTATCTCATGATCCTGTTCCCTTTTGGCCATCACGTGTCACACCACTACTTCTTTAATTATATTTTCAACAGGTACCACTGGGTCTGCCCCATCAGTCGAGTGAACCCTCCAGTTACCGTCCACCCGTGTGTCTAGTCCAGTCATCTCATCTCCCAGCCCACCATCCAGCATGTCACGAGATGTCAGGTCCATAAGTTGGGTAGACGTACTCCTTCTTCCGCTCACTTCTACATCTGACCTGTCCCCTTCAGCAGGTGTCAGCGTCTCACTGTCTGCTAGCCCACCAGTAGAAAGGTCTCCATCCCCCTGCCACACATCACCGAACAAGACAAAGTCCCGGCCCCTCTCAAAGGCATACACTAAGTTTGGTGGTATACCGCCACCTTGGCACTCAACGCCTCCGGACCCCTCAAACATTACTCTGTGTGCCTCATAGTTAACAGTGACCCCATGTTTGCAGCGAACCTGGACCATTTTCTCGGTCAGACAGAAAATGAGAGAAGTTCCTGTCAGAGTCACCTGACTCTTTGAGTCCAACCATCCAGAGACTCCTTCCCGGTGCAGAATCACGGTACACACCTGCGGCCCGTCGTTATCCGGAAAGAATGTCCCACATTCTGAAAAAGTCATACATGAACACTGCGGTTCACCAGACATGTCCACTGAGGTAACCAGTGCTGCCCTTTTCTGGACCACCCCGATTTGAGTTGCCACCCCCTCAGTGACTCCACCCCTTTTGGGGTTACCACCCCCAATTTGGGTCACCGCCCCCCTCTGGGACTCCACCCCTTCTGGGTTACCACCCCGATTTGGGTCATCGCCCCCTTTCGGGATTTCCCCATGTCCTTTCTACAGGTCTCCTTAGACCACAGTTCACACCAAAAACAGTTTATGTCTTTTACGATACCACACAAGTTCTTGCTGGCACCACCACAGCTCCTGCTGTCACCGATCTCCGACACCTCCGGTTGCCGCTCAAACACAGCTGCTGGTGTCACCTTCGTAACCCCGCCGAGTTACAGCAAGCCGCTTGTCACCTTCTTGATCCCCACTGAGCCACCGCACGCTGACTTGAGGGAAAAGAAAAAAACAAAAACACACGACACACAAACACACATGTCCTGTCTGTGTGCTATTCAGGACATCCGTCTCCTCCTGAGACCGTCCAACACACAGGGCGCACCGGGTGCTATTCAGGGAGCCGACCCTTCTCCAAGGGTTCCCCAACACACCGGCCTCACCAGGTCCAGGGGTTCGGCGGGTGCTCTTCAGGACATCCGTCTCCGCCTGAGAGTGTCCAACACTCTCGCCTCACCAGGTCCAAGGTCACAGCATGTGCTCCATGGATCCGATTCTTCTCCCAGAACCACCCAACACTGACCCTCCAGGACCTTGTACACTGAACCCTCCAGGTACACAGTCTCTCACTGAACCCGGTCAGTACAACACGGACACCTGTCCGTTACCTGTGTTGGCCACATAGTTTCTCAGGTACCTCTTATCCACAGAGGCACCCTATAGCAATCAACAGTCTCTTTCTCTGACCCCGGTCAGCACATCACATGGTTTTCACGACCGTCACCTGCCGGCCATGCAGGTTCTCAGACCACTCTATGGCAGAGGTGTCCTATAAGTCTCTTCCACTGACCCCAGTCAGCATATCACACGGTTTTCAAGACCGTCCGCCCTCCTGGCCCAGCGTTGCCAGCACTGCAACATGTGCTGTTGGAACCGTTGCCCTTAGCAGCCAAGTTTTGCAGTCCTCATCCGTTGCCCCTAGCAACAAGGCTACAACACTGCCCGTATTCTCCACCAATTGTAAGGTAGCGCTTGCTATTCAGATACTCGCTAGGCAGCCGATAAATCACATCCGGCACAGGTTTCTCAACATAAACTCAATCCATTCGGTTTATTATGCAGCATAAACCATCAAACAGCAACAGAAAGTTCATATCAAATCAGCATAGCGTCCATGACAGAGCTCCCCTCTGTTAACCCTGTGGTCACACAGGCTTTGTTATCTCCGGTACACAGGCTCTCTAGCCTCACAGTTACATCCCCTGTTCTGGTTACCTCATGGCTCTTCTCAGTGCAGACGTTCATGCCCCCTCCTGGAAACTCTCAGACACGTGCAGCCATGATACACAGCGTCTCCACGTGCACTCAGGAAAGCAGACACATCTTCCTGCACGAGACCTTCCATAAAGACCAACCGGGTCCAAGCATTCACTCATGTGACCTACCCTGGCCACCTTATATGGTCCGTAGCCATGCCCACTGGATCACATGGCTATGAACTCATCACAGGTCCTTCAACCACTCATACACATACTTTACTATTGCGTTTTAGACACCCACCCTTAGGTGGGTTTGTAGGTGATTGATCCACCCGTCTCATCAATCACCTGAAGGCTTCTCCCTAACACATTGCAACAAAAGATCAGCTCTGCTGATCAGCACATAATCAAGCCTTCATCCCAAGGCCAACCACCTTGGGATACATAGCGGTCATTTAGGACCCTGCTCCTGTTACCACTCTGGACATGGCTATCCGTCCGTCCTGGGACACCCATACAGTGCCCCCTAGCGGACACAGTGGTCACTAGACCACAGCGCATATAATTGCAGGCTTTTAACCTGGGAGAGTTAACATGTTAGGTCAGGGTCTCAACAGAGGGGGTCCACCTTGTCGCTGGCTGTTGGGCTCACATGAATTGGCCAATTTTTGCACTAATTATTTCATTTTCTAACTTATTTTCTATCGCAGTAGTGCAATTCCAATTTCATATATTCCATGTTTACATACTATAGCGTTTCAGAGTGCAGCTTTAATTTATTAGGCAATAATTAATGGCCGCAATACAATATAGTATAGGCAAACTATACACTTGAAGAAATGCGTTACCTTGATTGCAGCAGCCAGGTGTAAACAGTTGTGAGAAGATGTTAACTTGCTGAGAAATTGGTGTGGATAACCCCTATTTAAACTGGATCAAGCTTGAATATATATCTGGTTGTAGCACTGAAGTCAGGAGAAGCCGAGAAGATGACGGACACCTGGCCGAAGCTGAAGCCAAGTGAAATAGCAGCAAAATCCTGACAAAATTGAGTCAATTGAAACAATGCTACCTAACACCCAAGCAGGTGACCTCTAGAAAATCCAGCCTCAAAAGTCCTAGGGATATGATATCAATGAAGTTACGTGTATGCAGTGAATCAGGAGCCATGTACATGTGGTCATCACCTCTGCTGACATCATCTGTAGCCAAAAGTTATGAGACAAATTTGGCAAAAAGGAGGGCAAAATTTCTCAACATGATACACAAAATTAGCAAACACTAACTAATGCTGCACTGGCACCGCCAAAACTGGGAGTGTGGTGCACAATGTACCTGGATACTTTATGTTAATTTTTACTTGGGCACGGTGTGACACTGCATGTTTGTGCTCTCACTGTATGGAGGTATTATTTCTGAACTTTATGGCACATTATTTAGGTAGTCAATGGCTATTTATATGGCGCAATATCGAGGTATTCTTTCAGTATTGCCTGCACCACAGATGATCATGTTAGTGGAGATTATTTTGGTACTGTACCTGATGTTCATATCTTACATTAAAGACATTAGTTTGGCACTGTGTGAGACAGTCCAGGTATAAAGTACAACTTGGTTTTATTTTTGAGACAAAAACAAACATGGGAGATTTTATCTCATCCGAATAAGCAAAAATGAACAGTGTTGATTTGGGCTCTGACTAAAGAACAAGTTACTTCACCTAAAAACAAACATAACCGGCACAACAGTGCATCTAGACAAATTTAGTGAAATGCATGGTGAATACAGTGAACCCTGGTGGTGAGGGCTATGTGTCATTGATGGTATCATAAATAGTGATGGGTGAACCAGAACGGTAAAGTTCGAGGTCTGTGCACGGACCCCAAACACGGACTTCTCGCTCTGAGAATGTTCTGAGAACGAGGCACAATATGGTTACCCTGCCGTCAGCGGCAGCCAGGAGTGTGAGAATTTCGTGCCTGTCGTTAAACGACATGAGTGAACGACACAAGTGAATTATGAAGTCTCCTGAGAACTTTCTCCGAATGAGACTCCATGGGATTCGATGGGCATCGTGGGACATTTCTCGATTGGATTACCGTTGGAACTTATTGGATTTATTTTCAATTAATAATTGGGCAAAAGAGGGAGTGTGGGGGAGTCATTATTCAAATAAAGTATTTTTTCCTGCGTGTCTGTTTTTTTAATACTCACTTACTGGGTTGTTAATGGGGGTGTCTGATGGATACCGCCCCATTACTAATCTATGACCTTGATGTCAGCGGACATTGCACAGCTGACATCAACCTCAAAATATTACCCTGCTTGCCACTGCACCAGGACAAGTGGGAAGAACTGGGCAAAGCGCCATAATTGGCGCATCTAATGGATGTGCCTTTTCTGGGGTTGCTGCAAGCTGCTATTTTTAGGCTGGGTAGGGCCAAATATCCATGGAACTTCCAAGCCTGTGAATACAAGCCCCAGCCATCAGCTTTACCTTGGCTGGTCATCAAAAATAGGGCAGAACCCATGAAATGTCCATTTATTTATTCATTTATTTATTACTAATAAATAAATAAAATGAAAAATACTAATAAATAAATGAAAAAAATTGACATGAATACCCCTATTTTTAATAACAAGCCAAAGTAAAGCAGACAGCTGTGAGTCCGTCTTATTATTCTGGGAAGGGATCAACATCCATGGATCTTCCTAACCTGTTATCAGCCCCAGCTGTGTGATTTGCCTGGAAAAAAGCATATCTACCAAAAGCATGGTGTGATGGTGGCATCTTCTCTGTCACTATAGAGAAGTACATCTGTGAATTCATGATTGAGGATGGGTGGACCCGTGGATGTTGGGTCCTTCTGTCAGGTTCAGCTGAACATTATAAAAAAACTTTGTTCGAGTATCAGAATGGTATCCGAACTTGATCCCAAATCCAAAATCTATTCAAGCGAAACAGGAGACAAACATCCGATGGTTCCCATTCCATGGGAAACACTGGCTCTGACCGGCAGTAACCTTGCTGAACCACCGGTCACAGCTGCTGAGTATCATGTTCCCACACTGTCACACAGAGTTCAACGTTTAAGCCAACGGCTGTGACCGGCAGTGAAAAAGTTACCACCGGTCAGGCGTTGGCTGATTTCTACTGTCATCAGTGTGTTTTGCTCTCGCTGATAGCAGTGAGAGCAGGCGACGCTGATGA